>NW_008330735.1:680575-682533 GCF_000622305.1 Nannospalax galili
GCCCATCTTTCAATTGGGTTGCTTCTTGTCTTGGTTCTCTGTTTTTTAAGTTCGTTATATATTCTGGTAATTAAACCTCTATCAGATGTGTCGCTGGTGAAGATTTTCTCCCATTCTGTGGGTTTTCTGTTTGTTTCTTTGGTTGTCTCCTTTGATGTACAGAAGCTTTTTAGTTTAATGAGGTCCCACTTGTTAATTCTTGCCCTTGTTTCCTGGGCTATTGGTGTCAGGTTTAGAAAGTCCTTTCCTATACCTATATCTTGTAGGTTTACCCAAAGTTTTCTTCTAACAGTTTCAGAGTTTCAGGCTTTACATTGAGGTCTTTGATCCATTTGGAATTGACTTTTGTGCAGGGTGAAAGATAGGGGTGTAGTTTCATTCTTCTATAGGTAGAGATCCAGCTTTGCCAGCACCATTTGCTGAACATGCTGTCTTTCCTCCAGTGAATGTTCTTGACCCCTTTGTCAAATATCAGGTGGTTGAAATTACATGTACTCATATTTGGGTCTTCAATTTTGTTCCGTTGATCTATGGGTCTATTTTTGTGACAAGATCATGTTGTTTTTATGACTATAGCTCTATAATACAGCATAAAATCTGGTATAGGAATCCCCCCAGCATTGCTCTTAGTGCTCAGGGTTGCTTTGGCTATCTGAAGTCTTTTGTGATTCCATGTGAATCTTGGTATGTTTTTTTCCAATTCTGTGAAAAATTTCATGAGTATTTTGATTAGCATTGCCTTAAATCTATAAATGGCTTTTGGTAGGCTGGTCATTTTCACAATATTAAGTCTTCTAATCCATGAGCACAGGAGGTCTTTCCATCTTCTGATGTCTTCTTCAATCTCTTTCTTTAAAGATTTAAATTTTTCATTGTAGTAGTCTTTAATGTCTTTGGTCAGGTTTACTCTGACATATTTTTTTTTGAAGCTATTGTGAAAGGGAGTATTTTCATTATTTATTTATTGCAGCTATTGTGAAGGGGAGTGTTTCCATGTACTCTTTCTCTGATTGCTTGTTATTGGTATATAGAAAGACTACAGACTTTTGCAGATTAATTTTGTAGCCTGCCACTTTACTGAATGTGTTAGTTTCTAGGAGTTTTCTGGTGGAATTTTTGGCGTCTCTTGATATAATATCATCCGCAAAAATGGATAATTTGATCTCTTCATTTCCAATTATTTCTCCTTTAATTTCCTGTTCCTGTCTTATTGCTCTTGCAAGAGTTTCAAGCACTATGTTAAAGAGAAGTGGAGAGATGAATGATGTTGGTTGTGGGTTTGTTACATATGGCTTTAATTATGTTGAGGTATGTTCTGTCCAGTCCAATTCCCTCTAGGATTTTGAACATAAATGCATGTTGAATTTTGTCAAAGGCCTTCTCTGCATCTATTGAGATAACCATGTGGTTCTTGTCTTCCAGCCCATTTTTATGATTTATGACGTTTATTTACTTATGTATATTGAACTGTCCCTGCATCTCTGGGATAAAGCCAACTCATGGTGAATGATCTTTTTGATGTGTGTCTGTATGTGGTTTGTAAGTATCTTGTTGAGAATGTTTGCAACTATGTTCATTAAGGGTATGGGTCTATAGTTTTCTTTTTTGGTTGTATCTTTACCTGGCTTTAGTATTAGAGTGATGCTGGCTTCATAGAAGGAATTTGGAAGTTCTCCCTCCATTTCTATCTTTTTGAATAAATTAAGTTGTATTGGATATAGATCTTCTTTAAATGTCTGATAGAATTCTGCTGTAATTCCATCTCTTCCTGGGCTTTTTTTTGGTTGGGAGGAAGTATTACTGTTTCAATTTCTTTTTGTGTTATGGGTCTGTTTAAGTGGTTAATATATTCTTGGTTTAGTTTTTGTGGTTCCCATGCCTTTAGCTATCCATCCATTTCTTTCAGGTTTTCAAATTTAGTAGCTTATAGGTTTTTTTATTCCTTTATAATGTCTGTA
>NW_008330735.1:682634-684145 GCF_000622305.1 Nannospalax galili
CAAAAGTTTATCCCTATCTTGTTTAGCTTTTCAAAGAACCAGCTTTTAGATTTGTTGATTCTTTGTATTGTTTTCTTTGTTTTGATTCCATTAATTTCTGCTCTGATTTTTGTTATTTTTTCTTGTCTTCTGGTTTTACGTTTCATTTGTTGTTGCTTTTCAAGTGTCTTGAGTTGTAATATTAAGTCATTTATTTGTGTTCTATCCAATTTTTTCATGTAGGCATTTAGAGCTATAAGCTTCCCTCTAAGGACAGCTTTCAGCGTGTCCCAGAGGTTTTGTTGTGTTGTATTGTCCTTTTCAGTTAGTTCCAGGAATACTTTTATTTCTTTCTTAATTTCTCTTTTGACCCATTCATCATTCAGGAGTGTATGGTTTAATCTCCATGTGATCATGTGGTGATTAGGGCTTCTTCCAGTGTTGATTGTAAGCTTTATTGCATTGTGGTCTGATAGACTGCATGGAATTATTTCAATATTTTTGTACATGTTGAGGTTTGTTTTGTGGCCTAGTATGTGGTAAATTTTTGAAAAATTTCCATGGGGTGCTGAGTAGAAAGTGTATTCTTTGGTGTTTGGGTGGAATAATCAAAAGATGTCTGTTAGGTCCATTTGATGTAAGGTATTGTAAAATTCAGATGTCTCTCTGTTATTTACCTGTCCTGTTTACCTATCTAATGGAGACAATGTGGTATTGACCCCCCCTACTATAAAGGAGTGGATTAATCTGTGTCTTAAAGTCTTGCAGTACTGATTTTATGAAGTTGGGTGCACCAGTGTTTGGTAAATATATGTTCATGATTATAGTATCTTCTGGGTCAATTGTTCCTTTGATGAGAATGGAGCAGTCCTTTTTATCTCTTCTGATTAGTTTTAGTTTAAATTCTAGTTTATGCATATTAGAATTGCGATGCCTGGTTTTTTCTTAGTACCATTCGCTTGGTGTATTTTTTTCCATCCTTTCACCTTAAGATAGTGCCTGTCCTTGAAAGTGACATGAGTTTCTTGCAGACAAAAAAAAGTTGGGTTTTGTTTTAATCCATTCACCTAGTCTGTGTCTTTTGACTGGGGAGTTCAGTATGTTAATATTTAAAGTTATTAATGAAAGATGTGTATTGAATCCTGTCATTTTTATTTCTATTCACATTCTTGATATAGCTATACTTTTCCGCAGTTATACCTTCACTGAATTTCTTTCCACAACCCCTTGTGTATAGTCGTTCCTTTCTTCAGCTCTTTGTATTGCTTCCAGAACTCTCTGAAGGGCTAGTTTTGTGGACATGAATTCCTTCAGACTATTTATGTCATGGAAGATTTTTCTTTCCCCTTCAACTATAATAGACATTTTGGCTGGGTATAGTAATCTGGGTTGGCATCTGTGGTCATTTAACACTGGGAATACTTTGGTCCAGGCTCTTCTGGCTTTCATATTTGTACTGAAAAGTCAGCTGTAATCCTAAAGGGTTTTCTTTTATATGTGACTTGTTGTTTCTCTTTTGCAGCTTTCAGTAT
>NW_008330735.1:684482-703263 GCF_000622305.1 Nannospalax galili
GTCATTTCTAATTGGCTTACTGAGTGTTTCACTTCCTTCTTCATTTCAACCTGAGTATTCTTCAATATTTCTAACTCTTTTCTGAACTCATTCAGAAGTTTATCCCTATATTCCTTCAGTTCTTTGATTTCTTTGTGTGTTCTTTAAATTCACTAAATTCTTTTATCATGTTTATTACAGTTTTTTTTTTTAGTTCCATGCCTGCATTATCTCTAGGGGGTTCTCATTTTACTCCTCTAGAGGACTATTGGTATTTTGTGTGGACATGTTATTCTTGTTTTTCATGTTATTATTTTTTCTCTGTGATTTTGACATGTGTGAGACTCAAGCCTTCAAGTTTAGGTCTCCTTCTTTTTGTAAACTTTATGTGCCTTTGTGGTTTACTTTGTGGGCGTGAAAATCCGCTTTGTCTAAGCTTCCAGTTCTCTCTTTTGATTTTATATTGGAGTAGCCAGATTGCTTTTGTCTTCAGGTATTCCCACATAGGCCCAAGTCAGATGAGGATCAGACACTCTCAGAGTTTCTCCTAAGGTCTGGATCCCTCCAGGAATGATGTTGTCCTCAGGAATTTGGGGGTTGGACTGGCCTGGAAGCAGGGCAGGAAAGATGCTGGTCTCGGGCAGCTGGTGGCCATGACACCCAGAGATGCAAAGGGAGATGGGGATGGGAAGAGGCCCCAAGGGCTCCTGGGGACTGCAGGGAGGAACTGGGTTGGTCTGGATGCAAAGAATAGGGAAGCTGTGAGGTCAGCCCTGGTGTCCAGGAAAGAGGCTGGCAGATTGTGCAGCCCAGGGAGGCAGAAGGAGGTTAGGGCAGGACCAGGCTCCTGGGGAGCACGAGAATGAACTGGGTTCATCTGGATGCAAGGGACAAGGAAGCATTTGTGGTTCCGGGCTGAGAGGTCAGCCCCTGTGGCCTACAGGAAAGGCTGGCTGGTCCAGCGAAGCAGAGGGAGGTGAGGGTGGGGCCAGGCCCAGATGCAGTGCTCCTGGGGACCCCCGAGAAGGAACTGGGTTGGTCTGGATGCAAAGGATCAGGAAGCAGTGGTGGTTCTCCTGGTGTCTGGGGCACAAAGACAAGGAATGAGACATAACCCAGGCTAGGAGGGGGCGTGGGCGGGTGGCGTGGGGGGGGGGGTGCGAGCGAATGAGCCTGGGGGAGTCAAGGTGCGGAGTCCACGGTGGACTTCAATCAATAGTAACTTCTTAAAATCAGTGTCATCATTATTATTCCCAGTGGTTCCACCAATGGTAGTGACCCACAGTTATTAAACAACTCACCTAACAGCTTTAGAAGCCTACAGAAGTGCTCCTTGAGATGATGCTAATTGATGTCAAACAACCTTTTCCGTGGTTTGATTTTCAAGCTACATTTTTGTTGTTCTGTGTTCCACACACAGTTATGGAAAGTATCTTTCCCTTTTTCAGAGTTCCACCTTCTGGAACTGAGACTCAGTCATTTGTTGAGCCTGAAGGGCCTATTAATTTCCACTTGCCCAACCTGGTGCATTAGCTGCAAGCGCTGGGGTTAGAGGGGATGTTCTTGGAAAAAGAGAGGCTTCAGAGGACAGAAAGTGCAAAAGGACCTGAGAGGCCCTTCCTGCTGTACCCCCAGTCTCTCGTGCAGGCTCTGTTCTGCCTCTACCCTTTCTCCAAGCACTTTTGTGATGTCTGATGAAACTAAGTTGGTCAGCATTCTGCCTTAGGCTTTCACATCTCTCACTTTCACTTGGGTCCCTAGTAGCTGCTATTGTCCTTCCCAGATAGGGACTTAGATCCCTACCCCAGAGCTATGTCCTGCCCTTCTCTGTTTCACCTGACCTTGATGAGCTCAATCCAAATCTATTGTGCCAGATAGAATCCAGTTCCTAGTCTAGTTTGATCTATTCATTTATTCATTTATTCAATCAGTCAGTCATTAGCTGTTTACTGAGGGCTTTTCAAGTCCAAATTGGCATGTTCTCCGCCCTTAGGAACTTAAACTTTAAATAAACAAACAAGTAAAATTTACATTGCTTGTAGTTGGAAATAAACAGGGATATGCAAGGAGATTCAAACATTCAGGGACAACAAGAAGAATAAAGGAAGGGCTTAACCTGTGAAGGGGAAGACAGGCAGGCTTCAGAGGAGTCCGGACAGAGAGGAAAGCTGTCCAGGAGAGAGGACACACAGGACTGCCCCTGAGGCTGGGTTGGGTGATTTTGCTTTCTATGGTTGCCACTTATTTGCTGGATGCTTCTTTATTTCCCTGATTAACCTGTGAAAGATTTCTTTAATATACAGTTCCCATCATTGTGTCTGCTCAGTGTGGTGGCACACGCCTTTAATCCCAGCACTTGGGAGGCAGAGGCAGGTGGATCTCTGTGAGTTCAAGGCCAGCCTGGTCTACATAGTGAGTTCCAGGCCAGGCGGGGTTAAAAGGAGACCCTTTCTCAAAAAGACCAAAAAAAAAAAATGTTGACTTAACAAGGCAAAGGAGGATAGAGGGAAAGAAAAGGAGGATAGAGGACGAAAGAGGGAGGGAGGAAGAAGGAAAGGTAGAAAGAAAGGGAGGTGAAATGGGAGAGATGGAAAGAGGGAGGAACAGATTTTGGTAATTTAATCTTTCCTGTTACTTCCATTTGTCATTTCTGGTTTCAGAAAAGAAATGTCAGTCCATCATCTGTTGATACAGTAAAACACCTGAACATGGGAAACAAAGAAAATGGGTTTATTTAGCTCACAGTTTGGAGGTTGGAAACTTAAGATTGGGTAGCCCCAACTGTTTGGACTCTGTTACCCCGACTCCATCACAGAAGAGAAGCAGAAATGGAGAACTGACTATGTGAAGAATGGGTCAAATATTTAGGATGGTCTTGCTCTGTAACAACCTGCTCTCTTAAGAACTTGCTCACTTTGGGACCAGCATTAAATCCTTCCAAGGCCAGTGCTCTATGACCTAATTAAGTTGCTCTAAGCCCCACCTATTGGAAGTTCCACCACCTTAGCACTGCTGCACTGGGGACAAAGCCTCCAGCATATGAGCCTTCAGGCCTCAAGTAACACCTAGGCCATAGATAGCATCATGTTTTATCCAATGGTTATTTTGTTTCTTCCTCAAGATTGTTCACAGTTCTTCCTCAGATCAGCTGGCAGGTAGTTTCTCTACTTTCTTTTTCACTTTTGCTTCTTGGGAAAACCCTGGTTTCACCAAGTGATACAGGCTAAGGCTCACTATTCAGTCTTCTGAAATTCCAAATGTGGAGAACTCTAATGTAAACATGCTCTGCCACTTCTGAAGATAAGCCACGACCCTTCACTAGTTGTTGTACAGTAGTGGGTTCAATCTTGAGGCAGGCCAGCATAGGGAGTAGTTCAGCAAGCTAGGACTCCACTTGGTTTGGGCTGTGCACACATCCTTCTTACAAGGCACTTGGCAACTTACTAAGCTGCACATACACCCCACTTGAAGCAATGGAGTAAGTTTCTCCACCCCCCAACAAGCATCAATGACTCCCCTTTTGTAGACAGTTTCTATTCATATTTATTCCCAGATATCTGTGGGTATGAGAATGAGGGGACTGATCTGGCCTGGACTGGTTTGGATGCATGTGCAGCAAGACAAACTGTGACCTCCGAATGAACTTTTAGGGAGAATCTTCTTTCACCATCTTATGTTTATTCATAATTAGATATACATATTTCTAAAATCAGATGCATCATGGGAAGAGATATGCACAGTAGAGAAGAGCTTACATAACCCAACCCAAGTCTGTCAATCAAAACAGAGAACCAGCCAGGCATGCTAGCACATCCCTTTAATCCCAGGACCTGAGAAGTAGAGGCAGGCAGATCTCTAAGAGATTGAAGCCAGGCTGGTTTACCCATCAAGTTCCAGGCTAACTGGGGCTACAGAGAGACTGTTGTAAAAACAAATGGGAACAACATACAAAAAGAAAGAAAGGAAGGAAGGAAGGAAGGAAGGAAGGAAGGAAGGAAGGAAGGAAGGAAGGAAGGGAAAAAAAGAAAAGAAAACAACTATCTAAATTATGTCCTTTAGTAACCAGCCCCTTCTTCCCCTATATCCCATAAAAGAAGGTCCCTAAAACAGCCAGCACCCATGATTGCTTTCTCTCGAAAGTATATCTAAAACTCCTGCCTTTGCTTTGCATTTAATGAAACATTTGCTGTTGACCTCAGTACACTGTGACATGGCAGTCCTGTCCTGTCAAGGACAAGCTGGGGCACTGAAAGCTATACTCCTGGAGCCATATGTGTTTCGAGGGCTTGATTCTATAGTCTCTCTCTCTCTCTCTCTCTCTCTCTCTCTCTCTCTCTCTCTCTTTCTCTTTCTCTCTCAGCCAGGGAAGCATGGAATAGGAAACAAAGTCCACCAAAAAGTCCGCTCAGACCCCTGAGCCTCCTGAGCCAACTGATAGCACCATCTACAAGAACCTCCATTGCCATGACCACAACACATACACCCTCTTAGACCTGAACCTGACCTCTCCAAGTTCAGGATGTTGAAGCCTTCTTCTGTAGTAGCCTCTGCACTGAGGAGTTCAGCTCACTTTCAGTCTGTGAGTCCTCATGCATTCTTGCTTGTGAGAATCACAAAACTAAAATAAATTAAACTTTTGCTGCTTTGCTTCTTGTGTGTGCATTTCCTTTCAATTCCTTGAATAATACACCAAGAATCTAGAAACACCTAGTCCAGACAGCAAGCCCTGGCAACAATCTTACCCTCAAGGTCTTTCCTTCAGTGTTTTGACTTTCTGTTTTGTCTCAGTGCCACAGAAGGAATGCAGAAGAAAGAAGGGGGAATCTGATTCTGATTCACAAGATGAATGATGAGCTAGCTCAAATCTAGAACCAATGTGAGGTTTTACATCATCTACAGATTTCAAAGCATTGTCACTTTTTTGTAAGCTTAAACCCTCAGAAAATATAAAAATCAAATCAATAAACGCTGAGTAAATTTTGTTCCACCTGCTGACAATACAATGGTAAACACGAAAGATATATGCTCTGATCAGTAAAGAAATGGTAAATAACAAGAATGGATGAAGCCCACAAAGCTATATAGAGGCATAGGCTAAGCACATAGCTCTGTGAATCTGTCAGTGTAGTCTAGGTATTGCTGAGGTAACAAACAATCCCCAAATATCAGCGCCTTGAAGCAACAAAAACTTGTTTCTCACTCTTGCTATTTGTCTATTGTATGTTGTGAAAGGACCCAAGCTAATGGAATTAACTTGGAATGTAGCTTAGGAAGGTCAGGAATTACCAACAAAATGGCATAGGCTGCAAGTGACATATGTCACTTTGGGTCACAACTCTTTGGCTAAATGGAGTCATAGAGAAAGATTCATCATGGTGAATCCTCCTATGTACTCTGAAAAGATTGTCTAAGCTGAGACCTAAAGTAAGAGTTCTCATCTCCTATGAGTAGGATCTGGGTAAAACAAGTATTCAGGCAAAGTGACATTTCTTACATGGAAGACACAGCCATTCACTAAGCAAGTTGATGGATATTTGTACATCTGTTCATTTACTCATTCATGTTAGAGATGCGTCCCCTCCAGTTACATCTTATTCTAAGGACATTGGGTTGTCTTTCCAGCATTTCTTCTATCGCTCATCTCAGTCATTATATAGACAGTCAGCTATGAAAGCACTTACCAATTCCCCAATTCTTACTCCGTGGCTTTATGAATGTAGTTTACTCAACACAGAATTCAAGGACAGAAGGATTTAACCTCCATTAGACACAAAGAAATGCTTAGAATGAAAGAAAGTAGATGAGAGGAGAAGTAAATTCTGAGTGATGATCACCTTCAGTATCTGCAAACCAAGTCCCATTCCAAAGTGGAATTCATCTTCTGAACTTAACTGAGCTAGGATGACATCACTGTCTATATATGGCCAATAGGCAACTTCCACAAGCTTGTGCCAGAAGAACTCCAAGTTTCAGAAAGTGTTCTTTCAATGAAGAATTTCAATGTAAGCATCCTTAATTTCTTTCATCAAATATTTACTGAGCACAGAGAATGTACCAGAGCTAAGCACTCCAGATATAACAGTGAACAAAGTCAAGTACCTGCCCACATGGTGCTGACAGCTTAGTGAAGGACACAGGCAATGAACAAGTAAGTATGTGATGCATCAAATGGTGTTAAGCACTACAGATAAAAATAAGGTAGAATAAGAAACACAGGAAGTCTAAGAGTGGTTAGGGAAGTGTACCAACATAATAGAGCTTAAGGACGTGAAAAGGGATATCTGGAGTAAGGAAAGACAAAGGAAGAAGCAGGTACCAAAAAAAAAAAGTCTTGAGATAGAATTATTTTTCTCTGGAACATTCATAGAACCACAGGGAGGTCAAAATGTCAAGAGAAATGAGGATAGAAATAAAGTGTATCTAAGAGATAGGAGGAGAGAGAAATTGTCTCCTTCTGCTAGGAGGATTTTTCTTTACATCAGAATGAAGAGCTGGTGGAAGACTTTAAGCCAAGAATGTGTGATCCTGATTTCAGTTTCAGGAGGACTAGCTGACAGCTGTGTTGAAAACAGAGCATGAAAGCAGAGAGACTTCTCCAACGGCTCTTTGGAGTGAGAAACAATAATACTTAGCCAGCCCAGCAGTAGCTCTGGTGCTGAGTGTTCAAATTATAGTTACATTCTGAAAGATAAAGCTGTTGTATTTGATATGGGGAACAAAGGAAATAATAGAGTCAAGATGTCCCTAAGGATTTCTTCTTGAACAACTAGAAGGAAATTGAGGTTTACTGAAATAAAATTTTAAAAAAGAGCTCATTTTTGTAGCACTGGAGATTGAACCAAGGGCTTTGTGCAGGCTAGACAAGGACATTACCACGGAGCTATATCCCCAGTTCAAGACTTGAGTTTTGATATGGTAAGTTTAAAAAACTTGTTCAGTCTTCAAGTCAAAATATTAGGTAGGCAGTTGGGTATATGAGTCCAGGTTTTAGGGAAGCAAACAGGCTACAAATTCATATGTAGGTAAGAGGAATTATCAAGTAACTGGATTCACATTTACCAGACACTATATAGAGTTTATGGGGAAGAACAGAAAACTATAGGGGAAGGAGATTCTCCAGTAGACTCTCATTAAAAATGCCTCCAGTGCAGCTTATCTGGAAAACAACTAGTTAGAAAATACATTTGCTATGGAATGCTAACCTCTTGAAGAAATGAGATAGTGCCTATTTAAACATCTTAAGGGTATCAGATGCTAAGGTGTAGTAACTTGCAATCAATACCTGTAATTTGATGAATAGGTAACTAAATCCACTTACCTAAATCCAATCATTTTTTTCATCATACACTAGACTAAAGACAAAAGCAACTTTTTAACCTATCAATTCAGGTGAAACATAGGTGTTGATTCTTGCTATACCTTAAAACATAAAATGAAGATAGTTTGAGAGTTCAAGAAGAAGGATGGCCCAATTATTGAACCAGAACCGGAACCAACATGAACACAGACATTCTCACACGTTGAACAATGCTCAGTTCACCCCCCTTAGGGAGCCACAGCTCCAAGAACTGAAGACCAGGCCTCTGCCTCCCAGATGGTGCATCTACTAGCATATCTTTGATGTGTGTCAACATTCTGTAGACAAATCCAGAAGACTAGCATCAAACATCTGAACAATATCCTCCAGCTTTTAAATGTATCTGAAGTTATTTTTTAAATTAGCAGGTATGGGGCAGGGATTGCTGTGTTTCTATAAATGTTTTGCTTTCTCGAAACGTTTTTTCAGAATAAGCTTTTTATATACTCACCATAAACACCTAAAGACCATCAAGTGCCTATGTTACATAGAAAATGAAGATACAGTAAGAAAAAAGGCAAAGTCCCAGTCCTTGTAAAGCTCACGTCTTACTGGGGAAAATGAAGATCAGTTCATTCTTCAGCTCTTATCAAAAGCAAAATTCAAAGGTGAATAGCCAAAGTAAAGATTCCATTAGTAATGAAGAATATTGATGAATATATCTTGTATAATGAACCAAATTAATTCCCATACTCTAAAACCTTCAAAGACTTTTATTTCTTAGTCTCAAACACTGTAAGAGTATCAATCAATTATACCAAATATTGTGATTTGGTTACAAAATGCTCATGTTTGTTTGAGCACTCAGTTCCTAACACTGTGCCATTGTGGAAGGTTATGGAACCTTCAGGAGATGGGATCTTGCTTGAGAAAGTTAATTGCTGGAATCTGGACCCTGAGGTCTGTAGCCCGCCCTGCTTCCTGTCCTCTCTTTGCTTGTTGCCTACCATGATGACTATGTGACCATCTGCATGTTCCCACACCAAGGTGGGTGCCCCAGCCACCATGCCTCCTCTGTCTTGAAACTCTGAACTAAAATAAATCTGCTTTCCCTATCATTTCTTGCCCAGGCATTTGAAGGCAACAAGAAGAAAAGTAACTAATACACCAACCCACCACAACCATGGGAGTGGCACGCAGACTAAAATCTTTGAATCCTTCAGAAAACCTGATCTTTGGATTGAAGGAAGTTTTGAATCTAATCATTTCCCTATTAGCCACTTTTGTTCAATCTTTACAACAATCCTGTTGGGTAAGTGTTTTGATCCCACTATACAAAATCTCCACACTAGGAGATGAGTTTACTTAAAAGTTTTTTTTTTTTTTCTGACTGGGCATGGTGGCACATGCCTTTAATCTTAGCACTTGGTAGGCAGAGGCAGGGGGATCTCTGTGAGATAGAGACCAGCCTGATCTACATGGCAAGTTTCAGACCAGCTAGGGCTGCAGGGAGACTCTGTCTCAAAAAAATACCAAAAAAAAAGGGTCTTCTGGGCTGAGAGTGTAACTCAGTTGGTATAGTGCTTGCCTAGCATGCTTGAGACACTGGGTTCAACCTCAGCACTACATAAAACTGGGCACAGTAGTATGTGCTTATAATCCCAGCAGCCTGGAAGCTGAGGCAAAAAACCTCAGACTGAAACCTGGACACAAAAAACAGATAAATAGATTAATTAACTAAATTAAAATTAAAATTAAAAATTTCATAGATGTGAAAACTTCCCTAGGCCAATGAATAGCATACTGAGAAATAAAAGGTTAGCTCCAAACCAGGCCTTTTATATTAACTGTCTCCCCAGCATAACTGACATCAACAACTCATGAATCCTATATATGGGATATTCTACATCTGCCCCTGCAGAGGTAGTCTCTACCCTTCCATGTCTTCTGCCCAGGGAGTTTGATCCTCATGGAAAGCATCACCAGGCTCCGATGCATACTGGCCAGTTGAATTTGGTCAACAAAAATACCCAGAGGAGACCATGAGAGGTAGGAGGGAAGAGAGAATACATTTAATTAATCATATCCCCATTTCTCATTCTATCTGATCTTGAGCTATGGCCACATTTTTCTGCTAAAACCATGCATAGGGTGTTAGCTACCTTTTTCATTGTGGTGATAAAATTCTTGACAAAAATAACTTAATGGAAGAAGAATTTATTTTGGCTCAGAGTTTCATAAAGCTCTGCCCATCGTGGTATGGTGGTGTGGAGGATTAGGCAGAGCAGAGCAGTTTATGCCATGGTGGCTCAAGAAACAAAAACAAGGGGAATTCTTTCTCCCTCTCCCTCTCCTTCTCTGCCCTCTCCCCTCTCCCCTCTCCCTTCTCCCCTCTCCATTTATTTCACCCATGTCCCCAGGCCATGGGATCCATATTCAGGCCAGATCTTTCGTCCTCAGTTAATGGTGTCTCTTATACCCTCATAGACAGATCCAAAGCTATGCCTCAGTCTCCTAGGTGATTCTAAATGAAGTCAAATTCATGACAACGTCATCATAGATGGCTGTCTCCCGGTTTTACAGGCTCTCTCCAAGTTCAAGTAATCACTGCACTCCTGCTTCTTCAGACCTTTAGGGTGGTAATGGTTCCAGGGCCTGGCTGTTAATAGAAGCAAGGTGCTTCACTGTTTCATCTTGACCACGTATTCATCATAATCTCTCCATCACATTTTCCTGAAACACCCCCATTAGAGTGCCCATATGTTTTGTATTGAGACCCTGATTGCTATAGCTTGAGAAATGGAACCTAAGAACAAGGTGGGCAAAATTATGTCCTCTAAGACAAAATTAACTCATATGACACAAACCAACCCTAAATGGAGCCTTTCATATATTCAGCATAGAATTTCTCTGTAATTGTTTTCTTAGCTTTTCTGGAACATGTAATTTGTCTCCTGTCCTCCTCCAACATTGTCAAGAAGACAAAGTTACTTTACCTGTGCTGGGTATTTCTGCTTTATGTTTGGTATTTCTTCATCTCAAAGTTTGAAATTTTCCAAAACCTAAGACCAGAACAGCTGTTAACATTTTAATATTAAACTTTAATATAATCCCTTTTGGCAATACTAATGAGGCCTGATTGCTGTAAGTTTTAGAATAAAATAGAATGTTGGCTTTATTTTAGAATGATGGAACATATTGAAGTCATATACTATTATTTCAAAGAGGCCACCAGACAGAAAGACTTGGGCAGACGTTAGTAAGACGGGATCTATTATCACCGGCTTCTCTGCTCAAGAATCTTAAAAACTGGTCTGCTCAGGAAGCCAATTAAAGCCTCTTACACTCTCCTTCATTGACCACAATAATTAGGTTTTAAAAAGCAGTTTAGATGGGAAAAAGAAACAGTACCTTCAGAAATATTACACCAAACTTTCTCTGCACCTCAAAAGTACAATTCAAGCTTAGCATTGGCCCCTGAGATGATTAGAGGGTATCCCCCACTATGCCCTACAATATTGCCCCTGTCCTAGTTCAACACCCTCCTGAGGCACGTCTGCTCCCAATACCACTTCTCCCTCATTCATCTAACATGCTCTGGGTGGACCATGTTTATTCCCCACTGCCAGTCCTTCCAATGCCTCAAATGGTCTATAGAATACAGCCAACTCTTAAAGGAAGCAAATGAGGCTTCCTTGTCCTTATAGGCATCTCTAATCGGTCTCACTACACAGGACCTGTGCTTTCCACACCTTGGGTGCCCTACCCTGGGTACCCTACCCTTCCTGCCCTTCGGGTGTAGCCCACGATTTCTTTCTTCCAGGGTTTGTCTCTGCTTTCCAGCTTATAAGATTCATTTCCAGCACCCACTGCAAACCTTCTGATACCTTCTCATGCACAGAGGACCAAGTTGAAAGTCATCTCTTGGCTAAAACTTGTCCTAACTTCATCCCCACAACTCTGAAGGTTTTGTTTTAATCTACTAAATCTTTTTGTTTTCCTTTAACATACTATCTTTTCAGAAACAAGTATGAACATTATTTATCTTTTTAAATGCCATCTCCTTCTAAATCAATGAGTTCAAGTGATATATTTAGAAAGGAAGTGATATTTATTGAGCATCTACTGTTAAACTACAATGAATTATTTAAAGATGGTTTATTTCAGCCTCATCACATTACATACAGGAACATTGTTGTCCCATTTGTTGTTGAAGGAACTGAGCCTGAAAACAAAGAAACATTTCTCAAGGCAGTACAGCTATTAGTATGGAATCCAGAAATCAACCCTGTCACATCTTCCATTGTCAACTTGACTCACCTGGGAAGAGGGACTCTCAGTTGAGGAATTTCTTTCATCGGACTGGCCTGTGGCCACTTTGGGGAGGCATTTCCTTGATTATTGAGTGCTGTGGGAGGGCCCATCCCACTGTGGGTGGTGCCACCCCTGGGCATGTAGTGTTGGGTTGTATAAAAAAGCAGACTGAGCAGAGGCCAGAGGAGCAAGCCAGTAAGCAGTGTTCTTCCATGGCCTGTGCTTCAGTTCCTGCCTCTTGGCCCTTGCCCCAAGTTCCTGCCTGACTTCCTTCAAAGATGGGCCATGCTTTGGAAGTGTAAGATAAAATAAACCTTTTGCTCCCCAAGTTGGTACTGGTCAGTGTTTTATTGCAGCAATAGAATGCTAACTAGGACAAACCCTATATTATGATTTTTTTTTTAAAATCTTCATTTCCTATTATATCATTATTTTCACTTAAAATGTAGTTTTTCCCCCCTCTAATGTGGCAGAGCATGCTACAGATTATAAAGTAGTTTCACAGCATCCTTTCATTGATCACCAATAAACCCATTAGGTGGTTAAGGCAAGGTGAGGGGCCTCACATTATGAAGTGGAAGCTCAGCTAGGAGAATGATTCTTCCAAGGTCACTGCTGCGGTTTGAATGATTAATGGCTCCCCTAGCCTCTTGTATTTGAATAGTTGGTCCCCAGTTGGTAGCACTGTTTGGGGAGGTAGTATAACTTTTAGGATATGGAGGCTTGATGAAAGAAGTATGTCGTTGGAGGTGGGGTGAGCTTTGAAAGTTTATAGCCTCACCCTACTTCCAGTACACTCTTTGCTTCCTGTGTGCAGATGAAATATAATCTCTTGGCTTCCTGCTCTTGCTGTCTACTGTCATGCCTCCCCGTCTTATGAACTCTCCCTCTATAACTGTAAGCCAAATAAACTTTCTCCCTTGCTTTTGGCCATGGTATTTTATCACAGCAACAAAAATGTGACTCATATAGTTACTAAACTAGAAACTGGAGTCACCAAGACTGGAGTGCCAGTCTCCTAAACCCGTCTGCTTTCTATGCACTATGTTTCCCATACAGACCTTATATTCCCTTCCTGGCAGGAAAGAAGAATGATATCTTCAAAAACAATCTGGCTTTCTCCAAAGGCTCCTCATGAGTCTCTCACACATTTTGCTCCTTGGTCTTATCTTGGGTACTGAAGACTGATCTGCTCTGTCAGACCAGCTAAATACTAAAACTGAAGGTTATATGACAGCAGGCTAGGAGTCAACTCTGACCTCCTCCATGGGCTTTTGCTCTTAAACCTATGCTGTTTTGAAAAAAACATAATTCATTTCTAATTCTCAAAAGTCAGGTTTCTAGTTTCTCTTGAAGAAGCAATGCTGACATTGCTCCTATCACTGGATCTGAGGAGGAGACAAACTCTCCAGTTCCCGCCTGTACACACTCATTCACACTGTTGCCATCCACATTCCCAACCAGATTCTCACCACTGAAGACTTCATGTTGACAGTGACATGATGTGAAAGAGCTTGCAGGAACCATACCCACAATTTGCTTCCTCTCATTTTGTTTTCATAGTTGATCTCAAAACTCTGATTTCCTGGAATGAGTCACTTCTCTCAAGCATTGAAGAACATCCTTTACAAACTCTTTATTCCTTCCTACAAGAAGAAAAACATCATCATCAACTACTTGTGTCCCTTTATGATCCTCATTCCATCCACGCTGAAAATGTTCCAGGAGGAAGGGGGATTTTGTGAATGAGAGAATTTCCCACTGCAGTGGCTGAGAAATCTTTGTCAACTAGGCCCCTGACCTCTGCATTATCTTCCCTGATTTCTGAATGACACTGAAGGAACAATTGCATAATAGAAACATCAAATATATTACTTACTAATCCCACTGGTTCTCATGTCTGTTCCTTTATCTTTAGTATGAAAGTGGTAGTTTCTGTGCTCTTTATAGGACCCTCCAAATCTAGTACTTCCCAATATTATGAAGGAACTAGGGAACTATCTTTAGTATAAATAAGTTACTTTGAGAGAATACTTTGAATTTATAATTCAAAATGCATCTCAATTTTCAGGTATGAGAAGAAAGAATGCACTCATTCAGGCTGCTTCCTAGGTACGTATGAGCCTCATGAGTTAGTTCAAACAGCCTTAGGCTAATAGCCTGGAGACCTGGATATTCGACTTAATTGCTGGTCACCTTTTCTTTTTTTTAATATTTTATTTATTATTTTTATTTTATGTGTATGAGTGTATTGTCTGCATATATGTGAGTGCACCCGTGTCATGCAGTGCTCTGGAGGTCAGAAGAGGGGTTCAGATTCCCCTGGATGGTTCGTAGCTGCCATGTGGGTGCTGGGAATTGAACCTGGATCCTCTGCAAGAGCAGTCAGTGCTCTTAACCACTGAGCCATCTCTCCAGCCCCTCACCTTTTCTTTTCTGTGCCTTAGTTTCTATATTGTAAATTTAGAATAATGCACTAAATTCAGTCAATCTGTTGTAGGTACAAAAATATATATATTTGATAGCTTAAGCAGAGCTGACTTCCTGGTGAAGTCCCCGATTTTGTGTCACACAAATGGCAGGCACCACAGCTCGGTTCCAACAGAACAGACTTCTCTTATCCCTCCCCCCTTTTTTAAATTGATTTTTTTGTATATATTTCATACAGAGGATCCCAAACAATCTTAATCATCTTTATACCCCCATCCCAAATGGCACCCTCCCATAGCCTCCCCACCAACTGGAGCCCATATACTCTGTCATCCCTGTTACTGACCACTATGTTGTCAATGCCCCCAGCTATTCCCCATTGCAAGTCCATCTGTTGAGTCTAGTCAGCTTATTTAGAGTCCCTTGTTTTAAGAAGATCAGCTCTTCTTTGTCTAGCAGCAATGTATTGCCAACATTCCTTTAGATTAGATTGGGGTCTGCTGTTCATTTTCCCAGTTCTATGCTGGGTTACTGTCTGCCTGAGTTGCATGGGACTTGTGTATTTGGACACTTGTGCCATAGAATCATATGAGCAGGTTCCCAGGAATTTGTAGGACTCTGTTTCCATATGGTCATGCACACCCTCCCTGACTCTTACAATCTCTCACCCCCTCTTCCAAGATGGTCCCTGAGCCTTGGGTGTATGAAGTTTAACAAAAGGGGTCCCATCCAAGGACCATTATTTAGCAGACTCGACACTTTGGCCCTTTGTGACCTTTTGTGTTCCTGGCCTTCTGCTGCATGAGGGCTCTTATCCCATTTTACCTTCCCTCCAGCATTTTCTTCATCTTAGCTTCCATCCTGTGGTCCCTAACACCTTTTGGCCATGCACCTTGCATCAATTACACTTTCCTTATTTGAACCCTAGCCCACAGTAAAATCAGTCAATGAAATAAAACATATGAATCGAAATAGAAAAAATAAGTTCCAACAAAGAAAAAGTCAGTGTGCACTGATGGATACTCTTTATCCAAAGCAGTGGTGTGATCAAAGGTTCCGGGCTCAAGAGAATGTAAATTCAATTGCTGTGGGACTTTGGTCAAGTTGTTTAATCTTTGGAGCTTCAGCTTCCTTATCTGTACAATGGGATAACAATAGTGACCATCTCACAAGGGTGGTATAAGATAGAAGGTTCAGTAAAGTAAGCACATCAGTGTTGAAGTCAGTGCCTGGCATAGCAAAGTTAAATACTAACAAATGGGGTGTCAGTCTGAGTATGACTGTTAGGAACCCTAGAAAATGGCATTTGTGGTCAGGCCAATACCAGACATGTTCTGGAAAAGGAAGGGCCTTCCAGTACACCTTACCTCATGCTAATTAGTTCATGCTAATGACAGCAGATTCAAGGGCTCCATTGAGTCACCTCTGTGGGACTTCCCAGGGTGAGAGAATGAGTTGCCAGATTGCATTTCAACCGCCTTGTTTGCTCCACATAGAAAAGAAGTCCTTTGTCAATTCCAGAGACAATGCAGTGTTCCCTGCACATGGATTTGACTTCCAGTGCCAAAACACAAGACTTTACAAAGCCCTTGTTTTTCTGCGTATGTGTTTGTCAGGGACCTTGTTTTGCAGACAATAGATTTACAAAGAGGTCTGTTCTTCTTTTCTGGCACCTTGAAAGGAGAAATTTTCTGAATGGGAAGAAGGATCAAGTGGCTGTTTTTGCACCCACAGTGTCTCTTGCCTACATACTGTGCCACAGTGTTGGAGGCTAGGTTTCATAATTACACAGTACTGACACCAATTACCCACAATTAGTCTAATTATATAAATACACTATGATTATCTGAAAGATAACATTAAGTAGCATACAAAGAGGAAGGGATGGCCCTGAGGTAAACCTGTGGGGAGGGCTAGAGAGGCATTGAAAGGCTATCAAGTGGAGAAGCCACCAGCTTCCTGGAGAGCGCCCTTCTCCACAGGACTGAGTCCTGCCCACAGCCTCAGCAGGCTGTTTTCCCTTCAGGTAACCCCCTCCATGTTCCCTTTACCATCTCTGTTTGTTAATACAACAAATTATAAAAGGCAATTGGGTTGGAAAGTCTATCTAAATTTCAGACCAACTCTGCAGCCACACTGCTGACATTTAAAGACAATCGTGGTGTATTCTATATTTCCACATTATTGATGGGCTCGCCATTCTGAGTCGGTCAGGCCAGACCAATTAAGCAATGGTTTATATTGGCATGAAAGTTACTGCTGACTGATAAGGGGCCAGTTCCAGACCCTCTGGCCTGTTCTAAACGTTGGCTGACAACTTCACATTTTGATAAATGCATGCTGAATTCCTGAAGAAAGTGGCAACTTCACAAATACACAACATTTTGGGTTCTTATTCTTAGTGTCTGTTTTCTGAATTCTTCTGAACTCAGATTCTCAATATTCATCCAATGATTACTGAACATTCATTTTTTTTTAACCTTATTTTTTTTCTGCCAATGTCCAAATTAGGAGCTGGAAATATAGCAAGGAACAAAACATTCACGGTGTTTTTGCCTCCCAGGAGTTTATAGTCCAGCTGGGATGATGGAAAGGAACATGCTTTGCTTTGAAGTAGATTCTCTCTTGCAGTGACTGTGGAGGTCTGCATTTAAATTGCCACCCCCCTAGCAGAACCATGATACTTTCTCTGTGTCTTGGTACTTCCTTTCCCCAGTGACTGAGCTACTTTCCTACTCTACTTCTTATAGATTTGGGCACGTAACGTACTCCAGCCAATGGGATTTGGGCTAAGTGACAGGAAGCCAGGTGCAAACCTTATCTTCAAGAATCATCAAATATTTATTCTGATTTCTAGAGAATGGGTATCTCCTAACATCCACCCCATGAAAAAATATGCCCCAGATAATCTGCTCCTCTTAGAAGAATGAGAAGCATGCACAGCAGACCTGAGGTAAACCGAGAGCCAAGCCTGATCTGGAGAAATGACCAGGACAGAACTTCCTGAAGCCAACCCAACTAGCATCAGCAGAGCCACCAGCTGGCCTTCAGATGTATGAATGAGACAGCATGCTAATGACCATGTGCCATTGATGTGCTTATTCTATTACACAACACTTTTATAGTAATAGTGAACTGATACAAAGACTTTTCGAAGTTCCATGTTATAATATTATTACAAAATGTATTCCACCTAAAAAGATGGTAAACATTGGAAGAAGAGAAAGCAAACTGAACTATTAACAGTTCTTTCCTTCACAAACTGGTTTAGGGAAGAGAATGTGAGAGAACAAAGGGAACGGCTTGCTCTCTATCCTGTATTCTTTGATTTTAAATTCAACATCAAGCATTATTATGTTTGCATTTTACAAAGAAAAACATCTTTTAAAAAGTGTCATTTAAACTATGACCTTAGAAATTTTAAGATTTTGTATATATTATTTTTGTCTCATTCTTTATATATCATAACAAACCTACATAGACCTTCATCACTTGCTTAGGCTTTCTCATTTTTTTTTTCTATTTTGGAAAATATCTTCATTTCTATATCCTTTTAACATCTTTTACATTTTTACTTTCTTTTTTTTAATAATTATAAGATAACATTAAGAAGTAAATTTTCCATCTGTTGTGAGAATTCTTTTCCTGGGGATACTAAGCAATGTTTATCCCCTTCTAAGGTTCTAGTGTCAAACCAATGTTTGATTAAAGTTTTCTTGGGGAACCAATGAATTTACTGAGCTTACTTACAGAGATTGCTGAGGCGTATGAGTGACCTGAGGGTATGCTCACTGGAAAGCCTTTACCCAGCATGGATCAAGCCTTCTCTTCCTAGCCTTCCCCAGATTAATCTTCCCCAAATCCAGGAGACGGCATATGATTAGGGCCAAATTACATACAGTTGGCTGGGAAGAGTGGCTGGATACTCTGGTGAGGGTCCAGTGACCCTGCTTGCCCCTCCTTTAATAAAGGAGCACAACTGTCAACAAGCCCAATTGTGACAATGTTTAGCAAGCAGGCACAGCAGAAGTTGTGACAATGGTAGTTATTTCACGCAGAAGAGGCTGCTCTACAGTAGCATCATCTTATTTAAAGAACATGGAATTTAAAAGGATTTGGTGCTAGCATCCACAAATGAGGGAGAGCATACGTTTTTTGTTTTTCTGAGTCTGTGTTGCTTCATTTAGTATAACAGTTTCTAGATCCATCCATTTACCTGCAAATTTCATTATTTCATCTTTCTTTACTGCTGAATAGAACTCCATTGTGTAAATGTACCAGCATTTGGTAACCACTCATCAGCTGAGGGGCACTTAGGTTGCTTCCATCTCTTAGCTATTGTGAAAAGAACAGCAATGAACATGGTTATACAAGTGTCTCTACAATAGGATGAGTCCTTTGGGTATACGCCAAGGAATAGTTAGCCAGGTCATATGTAGGTTCATTTTTAGTTTTTCAAGAGTTCTCCACACTGTTTTCCATTGAGGTTGCACGAGTTTGCAATCCTATCAGCAGTGAATGAGCGTTCCCCTTTCTCCACATCCTCCCTAGTATTTGGTATCATTTGTTCTCTTGATCTTAGCCAGTCTGACTGGGGTAAGGTGAAAACTTAGGGTAGTTTTAATTTGCATTTCCCTAATTACCAATGATACTGAACTCTTTTTGAGATGTATCTTAGCCATCTTTATTTCTTCCTTTGAGAACTCTGTTTAGATCTTTAGCCCATTTTTTAATTGTGTCATTCTTTTTCTCTTTTCTCTT
>NW_008330735.1:703342-725776 GCF_000622305.1 Nannospalax galili
TATATGGTAATTAAAAGTACCAGACTGGTGGAACTAACCTTCTTGGATGTTTAACAGCCATACTTTGAGGCCTATACTAATCTGGTCAGAGGGACTTAAAGGACAGTTTTTGTTCCTTGCCCTGAAAGGTCAACTAAGTTCCAAGAGACTACGGAGCATCTCTCAAAATGTCCTGTAACTACAGTGAGTCACCTGTCCTCTTGTTCAGGGAGGCCATGGAGACCCCACCAGATAGACTTGAACCAGTGTCCAGTGTACAAAGAGGAGGGTCAACACAGAGGAAACATTTCCTCCACACTTCAAGTGAAACCAGCCATGATCGAGTAGGACCTTTGACTGATCTTCACATAGATGGAACTGGTAGAAGAAAGGAGCCAGGGGCTTCTCCCAAGCCCATATGACCCCCGAGGAACAGATCCTCAAATGACCTTAAGAGTAAAAATAAATTGGTTTGGGTCTGGAGAGATGGCTCAGCAGTTAAGAACACTGGTTGTTCTTGCAGAAGACCCGGGTTCAAATCCCAGCATCCACATGGAAGCTAACAACTGCCAGCCTTGGAAGACAAAAGAAAAATGAGGAGGAACCCAATAAAGGGATGCTTTTGGAAGCTCTCGTCTAGACATTCTAATGGAGTCTGATATGAACATTTGAAATTTGCCGTTTTGACTTTTTCTGGTTCCCTGTCTAGAACTTGTAATTCTAACTACTCTTGCCTTTACTTCTCCTTCACATCTCCTAGGCACCAGTCAAGGACTTTTTTTTCTCCCTACAATTAAGAGTTATGCAATGTGGGAGTCTTTTAGATAGACCCACTGAAGGGGTACCCCAATTGCCTCACCCTACGTCCCTGATCAGTGTGGAAGAAGCCGGATCAGACTGCATCCCAATTCCCTATCAGCAATTTAGGTAACCTCTTCACTGGATGGTGTGATAAAAATAGGAGGTAGGAATTGACTAGGCAGTAAGTGTAAAAGACCCCAAAGAAACGTAGTCAGTTTCTTCACTAAAAATCAAAATGCTCTTGGGCCCCTTAGCAACATACTCTGTTCCAAAGGCCAAAAATGTCAGAAGTTTTTGGGAACTCTAATCTCTGAAAGATTTTAGGGTTACATCTTCAGAGGGGTGAATGTTAGAGTAGCAAAAAGCCCATTAACAAATTTAAAAAAGAGAGAGAGAGGGAGAGAAAAAGAAAGAAAGAGAGAAAGAAAGAAAGAAAGAAAGAAAGAAAGAAAAAAGTTTATGAAGTTGTTCAGAAAAAAGTGATGGGGAGATATGGGAGGAGTTGGAGGGGAGGGAGTGGGTGTGAATTTGATCAAAGCACCTTATATGCATATATGAAATTCTCAATAATTTTTTTTAAAGTTAAAGAAAAGTATCATTTAAGGCTGGGCATGGTGGTACATTCCTTTAATCCCAGCACTCAGGAAGCAGAGGCAGGCTTATCTCTGTGAGATGGAGGCCAGCCTGGTCTACTTAGGGAGTTTCAGGCCAGCAGGGGCTACAGGGAGACTCTGTCTCAAACAAAAACAAACAAACAAATAAGTGTCATTAAAAACAATATAATAAAAGGGAAGTTGAGAAGCTATTCATTGCATCCTTATGATATCCCTTATCACCCTGTACACCCCACTTAACTCTTTTAAAATCCCTGAGAGGTATGTCATCTTGCCCCTTTGTTACATATGAAGAATCTGGCCTCAGAAAGTTCTGATAGCTTGCTCGAAACTAAAAAAATAGTACAGCAGAAAGAGGACATTTGAATTCAAACTTGTGGACTGAAAAATGGGTATTCTTTCTCCAAATTACATTGTTGCTTGAATCACTGTTCAGGGCCTCGGGTTTCTCATCTACAGAAAAGAAAAGTTTGAACTGCATCCCCTTCGGTGCTCCTGACAATCAAGAATTCCATGAGTGAACATCCACACGATGCAATAAAGATTCTTTACTTTCAGAGGACCACAAATCCCCTTTAAGTATAGTGTTCCCCCAGCTCACATAAGTGCTTATTATTTCCAGATCATTAACTGTTTGACATAGAGATTTGGCTGAGAAACTTGAAGCTCAAGTGTTAGAGGGCTCTGCCAATTGAAAATCAGTCAAATGTGGATAATGGCTTCTGTTACTATAATACAAGTCTATAGGAAAATGTGATTCAATTTATTTAAAAAGTCTATCAAACACAGCATTTCAGGAATTCATCTGTGGAGTACAACAAGGTACACCTGTGCTGAATTAGCCAAATGAGTTCCACCTGGCAGACAGTTGACTGTAGGCTTTAAAAGACGATAATACTAATACAAAAAAAAATTGTTTAAAAAGCAAGATTTTTGCAAAGTCCTTCCACTCCTGCTCACTCCCCTTTAAATTGTTTTAGTCTATGATATCCTCATCTTCAGGTAAAGCAGACTCATTAAATTTGGCCAATCACTGGATGATGCACTTTCACTGATAGACAGATGTGGATTATTCATGAGAAATATCTTTCAAATGTCATTCTACAGGATAAAAAACTGGGAAAGGCCAAAATGCAGGGGGAAAATTCTCTACAATACTCATTCTTTGTCAAACTGGTCTTGCTTATAAAGAAGTTCATAAAATGGTATGGGAGCTATGTAATGTGATCTCCCAGAGGCTTGTTCCATATTCTGGAAAAACTGAGGGTCCTAAGAACACCAAAGGAAAACAAGCCACTAAAAAAAAAAAAAAAAAACTTGTAATTACTGTGGGACATTAAGAAGATCAAGGTAAATTATTTTAATGTCTGGGAAAACAGGACTCAAAGAATACTTTGCAGGTCTATATGATTTAGAACACAATATCTTGTGTATAGCCCGAATCCTACCCTAGGTGACAACATTTTAACTTTCAGCAGGAGATCTCCTTCCCTTCTCTCCATGCCCTGCTCATTTCCCTCTTAGTCTCCATGGCTTCACCAAGACAATGTCATCCATTCTTATTTGGACCTTTGTGAATCAAAATACCATCAGACTCAGAAGTTAGCTTCAAGAGCCAGACATCTATTTCATTATGATTTGTCTAGACATAAAAAGGATCACTCAACACTGCCTCTTATGATCTGTGAGTGTCACAATAGCAGACCAAAACAAGACAGACAATTTTACCTAACCACCTCCCCTTACCCTGATCAACCCTAAGTGTTTCTATTTCCAAAAACTACAAACCAGAAAATAGAGAGGACACTCAGCAGTTAGTAGAAATAAAGTGTTGTTTTTGAAGACTGACTGTATTTGCTGTGTTTGTGGCTTTTACTTTGAAAAACAGGGAGTATTTTCCTGCTTACCAGAGAGGTCTGACATGATTAGCCTAACTAGCACTTGGGTTCATAATCAAGCCCAAAGGATCAAGAGAAACATGTTGGTTGATTATTCTGTGCATAAATATTGTACACAATTGTTATTTATAATTAACAGGTATTGTTGTCAAGATACAATTGTCCAAAATAATTTATCATTCTCCCTTCTGCAAAATAGAGAATCTAGAGATCTAGTGCTGATAAACACATAGTGAGGTTGGGTAATCAGGAGTTTTGCCTCAAGACAAAGCTTTTTCTAAGAGAATTATATATCTGGATTATAATCAGAAACCTTCAGAACAATTTTTTAATCTTTTAGTTTATACATTATTAGAAATAGACTCCTTATGAAATCTAAAGGCATCAACAATCTTACCCAGCTGTGAACCTACAAACCACAATACCAACCTGAAAGGCAAGATGTGCTCACTGACACAATAGTGGCACAACTATAGGGGTAACCAACTACTCTCTGATTGTATTTTGAATTTCGAGGCTCACTCCACAGGAGGGAATTCATGTCTGGTTCTGTAAGCCTGGTCAAAAATCCATGACTGCAAGGTCATGGGCCCTAAAGACAAACCTGCTGTTATTTAGCTAAATTGTCAAAGTGCCAAGCTCACTTCTTAATGTTTCTGTTTATATCTGTAGACAAATATTACTCCCAGCTTTAATTAGGGAAGCTTCTCTTGGTAAAGTAAGGCAGTGAATGCAGAGATACAATGCTGCTCAAGGTGCTGAAAATA
This sequence comes from Nannospalax galili, assembly GCF_000622305.1. Classification (NCBI taxonomy): domain Eukaryota; kingdom Metazoa; phylum Chordata; class Mammalia; order Rodentia; family Spalacidae; genus Nannospalax; species Nannospalax galili. Next base: position 707,402 of record NW_008330735.1, read on the forward strand.
AGTGACTATTGAGTACTCATCACCAAATAGGACATTTATAGCAGGCCTCTAAGGCCCAGGGATTATTATGCAAGAGGGAGCAGAAGGAATATTAGAGCCATATGATAAAGAGAAAGGCTGTGAAGTGGCACTTTCTGGCATTGCACAGCCAGTGCGGTCATGGTTTTACAGCACCTATGGCTGCTGGCAATGGGCCTACATTAGACTAGGTCTTTCAGCAGTCAATTATGGATAGAGGAGGGGCTCACAGGGCCTTACACCTCTTGGTTGAATTATTGGTTACTGATGCATTCTGAGGCAGGGGCATTCCTTGTCCTGAGATGTGTACCCTTTGGTGAGCCCACCTGGCTCCAATTAATAGTACCATACTCATAGCTATACAAATGGCCCTGGTTAAACTCAGTGGGTTACAGAATAAAACAAAAAGTCATGAACTGAACTATATTAGCAACTTAACCTCAGTTACTCCATCTTGCTCAGGATAACTACTTTAACAGTAACCTCTTTTCTCTTATGGGAAATATTTAAAAAGAGACAACAGCCTTGAGTTCTAAGAAATAGCTCAATCACAAACCAGTGAGATTTGCTAATCTCAGACATTATGCTAACTGCTTGTTTTCACTTCTGTAACTCACTTGCTATTTTAGGTCACCTTGACACAAAGTATAAGCCCACCCTGTTACTGTATGACCACCTGGTAACTGCTGATTTCAGCTTTCTTACTATACTTGTTATGGCAAGGAAGTTGACTAATTTTAAAATTACAAGGTTGATCTGCATCCGGTGAGTTGGGGGACTCAGAGCCATTTTGTCTTGTCCCTAGAGGAGTTGGTGGCAGTTTCTGAGGGGCCTGGAGAAGACAAAGCTAATTTTTTCAGTCAGAGAAAGTGAGTCTGTGGAGTGAGGAGTATCACCAGAGCAGCACAGGGAGCCAAGCCTGGAAACAGAGGGAGGTGTGCAGTATCTGTCAACAATCCAGGCCTAGGAGTCTTCATTCCTGTGACCTGAGCTCTCTCCTGGCCAAGGAAAGTCATGCTGCATCATACTAAGAACAGCCAGCACAGAGATCTGCTGGATGACCCTCGGATCCAAATGGAGGCAAACAGCCTGGGCAGTGTCCAGGTCCCCATGCCTGAAGCCCAAGGGGAGGCAGCCACTGTCTGTACTTCAAAGGAGGTTCCTACTTGTGGAGCACCAAGTTTTCCCCAGAGTCCTCAGAAAGCCTCCTCCCCACCCATGATCATGGGCTCCATTCCAGGGGCCCCTCTGATGAGGCTTCTAGCAACCAAGTAGAGGAGGTGGAAGACCCCATGTCTGTTTTGCATAATGCATTAAATATAAAGGTGTCTGACTTAGTGCAGTTTCTGCTCTTCAAGTATGAAATGAAAGAGCTGACCACCCTGGCAGAAATTCTGGATATGGTCACCATAGATTATGAGGAGTACTACATCATGAGCTTTACTGAGGCATCGACATGCTTAAAGCTAGTCTTTGGCATTGATGTGGTAGAAGTGGACCACATTGCTCACTCCTATACCCTTGTCCCTGCCCTGGGGATCACCTGTGATGGGATGATGCATGGTACCCAGGGCATACCCAAGACAGGCCTCCTGATAGTCAACCTAGGAATTGTCTTCATGAAGAGAGAAACTGTGTCAGTGAGGAGGTAGTCTGAAGAAAGCTTAATACCATAAATGTCAGTCCTGGGAATGATCACTTCCTATATAGGGAGCCCAGGAAACTCATTACTAAGCATTTTTGTGCAAGAAGGTTACAAGGAATATAGGCAGGAGCGTGACAGTGATCCTCCTCACCATGAGTTCCTGTGGGGCCCAAGGGCCCATGGTAAAACCACCAAGATGAAAGTCTTGGAATTTTTTGCCAGCATCACTAGGCATGATCCCCAGTCCTACCCTGTAAAGTAAGCAGAGGCTTTGTTAGAGGAGGGAGAGGAAGCATAGGCCAGAATTGCTGAGCAGGTATTACTGCTGCCCCGACCAATGCAAGTTCTAGTGCACTAGCAGTTTCTAACCAACATGTGGTCAGGCAGAGTCAGTGGTACAAATAATGGAGTGTCAGGCTAGAGCTGGCAGGAGGACACTGAACCATTCCACTCTTTCTGTTCTGTATGGGTGACTCAGGGATATGTTTCTGTTATATTCCAAAATGTTGCTACATTTACTAGAAGATTAACTCAGTTGAGATTTTCAAGTTGCAGTTTTTATTAGTAATGCATCTACTATTGATTATTCAGGTTAAGAGAGTGTTAATGTTTTATAAAAAAACAAACAAAAAAAAAAAAACTAAGATGTCTTCCATTTTATTTGTAATCTGTCACAGGCAGCCACGGCATTTGAAATGGCATTTCCTTGGCAATGCAAATAAACCTGTCATTAACATGAAAAAAAATAATAATAAAATTACAAAGTTGATTGCCAAGTTATATGACTGTATCACTTGTCTATATAATGATTGGTTGTTGATTAATAGATTCAAAGTTCTGCTATGTTGTACAAACCTGATTGGTGTCACAAGTGTCCTGTTTGAATAATATTTCTGTAATCCTATAAAACCTCTGACCCGACAATTATCAGGGCTGCGTCTACTCCTGAGATAGACAGCCCAGACATTTACCTTGCTGCTTTTCTTAAAGTGGTGCTGGTGATTTTTTTGCGAACTCCAACATATAACATGAACATGGGGAAGGGACCTGTAAGGAGAAGAGGGAGTGATAGGGGAAGGAGAAAATTAGAGAGGGTAGACAGTTACAGTAATCATAATGCATGTTCATACATGTATAACCAAATACAAACAAAACATGTATAGACAAATGCAACAAAAGTTATAAAAAGTGAGATAGACTCCTTAAAGTATATTTTTCCTGTTTTAATCTCCGGGGAGAGAGAGGCACAATTATATATAATCAATTTGGATTTTGTATAAGACACTGACAAAATTAGACTTAGAAGAAAATATATAATGTCCAAATTAATATTGCTCCCCTCAAAATTATGTCACTGGGAGGCCACATGCTTATTCTATGAATTCTAAGAGTTTTATTCCCTGCTCCTAAGCTTCTACTATCTTCTAAGGAAAAGTTTTACAGCTACTGGAGTCACACAGAAAAATTAATCTAAATACCTAGGACTTCTTTCTTTTCTTAACCAACAAAATGACATTTCCCTAGGTTGTACTTTTATATGAGATTTAATACCTAAAGATCTTTAATATTTACAAATGTCAAATCCACCACCAAAGGATTATATGCAGCTATTTGGGGCATTGCAAAGGGTAGAACATGGGCTTTGAAGGTAGTTCCATGGTTTTGAACAAGGAGGTATTTTTGGTTTATGTGTGCTGTCTGCAGAGGTGACTGCTCTAAAGATTCTACTCATTTATATGTATGTGCTCAGGTCACCAAATTGCAGAGCTACAAAGAAGGCCCCAGTCCTACCTTACCATCTTCTATGCAAATAGCATCTCTGAGACCTTTATAATGCTAGGACTCTAAATTCCCTACTCTGGCTGGGAAAATGTAGGATTATCACTTTGGAGTCACACTCTTCATCTTTAGGCAAGCATCTTTTTTTTTTAACCCTACTAAGTCAGAGTATCAGATCCTTAAGGATTACATTTTCCCCCCTCCTTAAATGTATTTTCTTTCTGTGAAATCATCAAGCATTAGCCCTGATTTATTGCTAGTTATTCTTTGTTGTACTTCTGAGTCTTTCAGAGAACTAGAACTACCTTCTGGATATGGTTAGGCTTTGGACATTTTTATATCACACTGTAAGTTTTATATGACAAAAGTAACAAAGTTAGAAACATTTTTATCTTGAAGTTAGAGAGATGGTCTGGGTTAACTTTAGTTAAAAGCCTGGGAATTTAAGCCTCAGATGTGGTTGAAAACTTTACTGCTGGTATAATTTTTCCTTTAATCTTTTCATAAGCCAAAAAAAAAATCACAGTAAAGAAAGAGATTGGAAAAAATGATAGGAATTTCTAAAAAAAAAAAAAAAAAAAAAAAAAAAAAAATCCAGGAATAAGAATTGGTCATTGGCCATACTTAAATGGTTAGGCTTACAGGTCACATTAATCAATATTTTGTTTCATAGCAGATGTGGGTTCATAAAGAACCCAAGAATACTGAAAAGTATCACATTCTGCACACATGGAAAAACATGAAGAGGAAGGAGGAAAGATTTATGTATATCTGAAAGCAATAAGGATAAAAAACACATAAGTCATCAAACTCACTATTGAGAAACCAGCTTTGAATGCTGTTTGGAGTTTTCTTAATGAAATGTCAACATCACAAGGCCATAAATAACAAAAGCACAGATCGTAGAGTACCGCAGTGTATCCAGTATCCCACCTAGTAAGAGCGCACTGAACACCATATCAAGCCCATATCTGCAGAGAAATGCATGCTTTCCCTTTCCTTATCCTCTCTCTCGGTCTCTAACTCTCTTTTTCCTTCTCAAAACATTAAAAGCTTATGCTTAGGTTTTTCCAGAGGTTTTTTTTCATATATATTTTTATTGAATATATATTCAATATATATAAATACGTTGTGTGCATTTCATACAGTACATCTTAATCACTTTTAGACCTCCTCCCCATCTGCACCTGCCCTAAAGCCGCACCCACCCCCCAGATTTCATGCAATCTGTCATATATGTTAAGGCCTATCAAGTCAAGTTTGTCATCCATTGGAGACTGGTTAGATTATACCCTCAGCAGAGGAGATACAGTGATTTGGGAAAATATGAATGTTTCTATAAATACCTGTCTGTTTTCTAACATGTGGCCTAGATAACAGATAAAAACAATAGAGGAGTGTGTGATATTGAGAAAAAAGAAGCAGGTGAGCTAGAAGGTAGAGGTGAGCTGATGCTGCAGTTTTAAACAGGATTCCCAGGGTAGCTCTGGTTAAAACGTCTGAGCAAGTATGTGAATAAGCAACTGGAAGCACGGGTGTTAACCATGAATAGCTGGAGGGAGAGCATTCATACAGAGAGAATTACCAGGGCAAAGAGACCCAAGTGTGTTAGGTGGCGATGTATAAAGCCATGAAGCAGATGGAACAGATCGTTGGATGGAAAGTGATAGAAGTCAGAGGTAGAGGGGGCAGCCAGGCCATACAATATATTATAGCGCATTGCTAGGGCTGTGTGAGATAAGAAGCCTTGGGAAGGTTTAATAAAGGGTAGTGGGAATGGTTTGATCAGATTTGAAGCTTAAAAGGCTCACTTTGGTTTATTTATTAAGAAGAGGATGAAGAGAAAGAGGAAGTGGAGGAGGAGGAAACAAGAGGGTAAAAGGAGTGAGGCTATAAAAAGCTATTGCATTTAGTCCAGACAAATGTAATAATTGTGGGTCGAGGTGGTGAGAAATAGGTGGATTTTAAATATATTGGTAGGTATAACTGAAGGGATTTGTGGATGGCTTGCATAGGTTTCTTTGAGAGAATGAAAAATCAAAGAGTAAATCTGAAATTGTTAGTGTAAGTGGTTGGAAGGAAGATGTTGTCAATGTGTTGACACAGGGAAGACTACAGATAGAACCGACAGCTCCAGCAAATCCTAGGGCATTCCCCTCATCTTCATGATTAAATATTCCTTGCCATAATCTCTCATTCTGCATTCTACATTCTTGCACATGGAAAGGGATTAATAAAAAGTAAAGATACTTTTTTAATTTTGAAGATACACATCAAATGTCATTCATAAATCTTTCACTCACACTTCTTTGGTCAAAACTGATACCTAGTTTCTAGGTCGATTAAGCAATGTAGTCTTCAACTAGAGAGTCATGAGCTCAGGTAAAGCTTGAGCGTTTATTACCAAGACAGAAAGAGAAAATAGATTACGTGGGGGCTACCTATCTTTGCTGTCCCTCAATGCTGAGTGCATTGTCTTCTCAGCCAGCACCCAGATTCACATACAAATCGTTCTTCAATGCTCTTTCTCCAAGAAAGATCTTCCAAATGGTTCTCTCATATTTAAGCAGTAGATCTCTTACCATAAATCCTGCCCCAGGCAGAATGCTAGCTAAGGTACAAGACATAAATTAGTGCTCCATTCCTTTAACCAACAAGCATTAACCTGAATACTTACAATGATTGCTACTGTATAATCGGAGCTATGAGCAAAGCAAAATTTAGTAAGATGAAGTCCATGTAATTGGAAATTTCATACAATGAAGCTATGGAGGAGGAAGGGACAGATATTTCTATAAAAACTCTAATCAAAGCAGAATTTAATTAAAGGAGTAAGAAATAAGCAGTATGAGAGAGATTTCAATAAACCAACAGAGGCAAAGAAGGGCAACTGAAGTCCAAGCCACAGATGTAGGGATGGGGAAGAGTGGGGAACATGTATATAATTCAAAGAATGATGAGGTGTTTAGCAGGCTAAGACATCCTGTAGTACGTGGAGGTATGTAACATGATATGAGGTTGGAATGATGGGTTGAGGTCAGATGGTGACACCTGAAATCCCCCACAAAGTATTTATGCTTATGCAGCAGGTGCTGAGGAGCCATTTGGGGGTTTGTGAAACAGGCATGACCAGAGCTGACTTTGACTTGGGACAGATTCTGGTACTGTTGTGGATTGGGTAATGAAAGACCATACTTAGTTGAAAATTCCTTTCCTACCTTTGGGAATACCTGACCATGAGCCTTTCAACTGCTCACTTTTCAAACTAATGGCTTCTCTCCTAATATTCCCACATTTTTCTAGACCTTTGATGACCTTCATTGCTTCAAATACAATCATTCTGTATGTTTCCACTGAGCCTAGAGAGAGGGTAAAGTCATCCCATAAAATGTTTGAAGAATTATAAGACCTAAAGGGATTTATCACAGTTATTGAGCAAAGATGTCACTCTGGGAAGTGTCTTCACTTCAGCTCTTATGAGAAGTCAGAACTTGTGGCATTTGGCATGTCACTTAGCCCAATTATCAGTATCAGGACCCACAGAGGTGAAGTGATTACCCAGGGCACAGAGATTCAATGCCTGGGTTTTAGCACTCAGCTATATCGTTAGCCGAGATCACAGAAAATCCTTAATGATCAGTGGAATATTATCTTTACATACTTCGGGCCCAGTTCTTGGGCCAAAGAGGGCTAAGAAAAATAATCAATCAATATTGTTTCTTGTAACTACCTTAAATTCAAATAAAACTTGCGCTTTTTTAGGCCTACTAAAATTTGATAAGCATCAGCACATATCCACTCCAGTTATAGCATCAATGAGTCGCATAAAGACTTAAAAGACCATATAGTCCAATTATACAATCTCCAGGTTCTGTACCTTGTGAAAGATGTAAGGTCTTAGATTACGTTATCTTGACAAAGAATTTAAAATGCACTATTTATTCGCACTACAAAGGAAGGGAAGACAAAATAGATGTAATTCTCCAAATGCTTACAGTTCAGAAAAGGCCCATATATTTTAAAAATTATTTTCTCTACTACCCTTAAAGTTCTTTTTATTGATTTGGCTTACATGACAATCTAACCCTTTGTTCCTGGATTTATCCAATAAGCTATATTTTATTTAGAGGGGAGTAAAAAACAACCCCCCCAAAACACCTGTATGAGCTATACATAAACACTTTTTAGCTGTGTTTTCTTCACTCCGCAGCCTTAACTTCCATATTGCAAAATATCTGCTGGGTTCAGGTCATCACCCTGTTAGCTGTGTTTGCTGGAGCAACTTCTCCCAGCCAGGACCAATAATCATGGATAGGCAATACGGAAATCTTTGACAGGCTCTGGGAACAAATTACCTTGGTGAGAAACACACCGAATCTTAGCCATAAATTACCTGTAGTAGCCACTACAGAAAACATGGCTCACATAAAGATTTGTTTGCCTCAGGTAGAAGCCACCTGTCTTCCAGGGGCTAAATGCCCCAGAGGGAGTCTGTTTCATGGGAAGGCTTTCTGCTTCTCAAGTACCTTTTTATTCTTCAAGTACAAACTGGCTGGAATAATACTAATAAGCTTGGGGAAAACACTTCTCTATTTACAAAACCCAATCTCATTTACACATATTCTCAGCACCTGAGTTAGAGTTCAGGCCAGGATACCAGGGGAGGTGTCTCTACTTTCTGTTGCTGTGATAAAACACTAACCTAAGCCAATTTGGGGAAGAAAGAGTATTTATTTCAGTTAACAAGTTACAAACCATTTTTGAGAAAAGCCAAGTTAGGAACTCAAGTCAGGAACCTGGAAGCAGGAATTGAAAGAGAGACCATGGATGAATGCTGCTTACTGGCTTGCTGTGCCTGGCTTGCTCCATTACTTTTCTTATACAGGTCAGGTTCACCTGCTTAGGATAGCACCACCCACAGTGGGCTATATAAGGAGTGTAACTGAGCAAGCCAAGGGAAACAAGCTAGTAAGCAGTGTCCCTTCATGGTCTCTGCTTCAGTTCCTGCCTCCAAGTTTCTGCTTTGAGTCCCTGCCTTGACTGCCCTCAAGGATGAACTATAACTTGTAAGCTGAAATAAAACTTTTCTCCCCTCAAATTGGTTTTAGTTAGTATTTTGTCACAGCAACAGAAGCAAACTAGTTGGTACTGGACAAAAGGGTATTGCTGTGACAGACCAGACAATGTTATTTTTAGGAGGATCGTGGAAGCATTTGGAACTTTGGGCTGGAAAGGCCATTGAATGGTCAGAGCTTAATGAGCTGTTCTGTGGGAGCTTAGAAGATGAGAATGCTGAGAGAAATGTAAACAGTGGAGACCTGGATGTACAGTGTCAGAGGGAAGTATGAAAGCCAATCAATGACTCTATCAGGGCTGTTCATCTGAAGTGGTCAGACACAGAAAATATGTGTCTGTGAGGTGCCTAGCCTGTAGCATACCTACAATACAACTACTTTGCCTAAAGCTCAGGGACAGTAGGGAAGATGGGGCAGAAAGAATGTAAGAGCCAGAAGAGCAAGACACTTGCACTACTTACTGAGCTCTTTTTACTTAAAAAAAAAATCTGTGAAATATTTGCTTTACTGGGATGATAGATGCTGGTCAGCTTGGGGCTGAAGAATCAGTTGTGATTAACGAGCGACCAGCATCTCTGAGGTGAAATAGTCTGGAAAGTATTTAATCAGGGTCAGAAAATTAAAGCTGTGGTCCAGAGGGGACCAAGGCAACATCTCAAAGCCAAAGTTTGCAATGTGTAAGAGTCTCCCGTGTGGTACTAGGAGAATGAAGAGGTCATGGAAAATAGCTGAGCCTTGGCACCTTGAAAGGCCAGAAGAGGTCATTGGTGATGGGGCAGCCTCAGTTGCAGTGGAGACCCCAGCATATTGGAGATGCCAGAACTGTGGAATGACTATGAAGGACAGTGGCAGGTGAAGACTAGAGCTGGCCTGCACCTACCCGACATACTGTGTGTGCTGTGCATGGCAGAAGTAGTGGAGCTGCTCAAGTCCTTTGGAGCTCAGAACATTATGAGTGCATCCCAGATATCAGACATTGAGCTATATTACTGGACTTTGGTTTTGCTTAAGTGTGTCCACTTCTCCCTTTTGAAATAAGAAACTATTTAACCTGTTTTGATTTTACAGGAGCCCACAATTAGGATACTAGATTTTTAGAGAGAACTTGGACTTATAAATTGTTGGAATGTTTTAAGACTGGGATACATTTAAGGTTTTATTCTATTTTACATTATGATATTAACATAAGATATTGGGGATAAACAAAGAAGGAAGGTCATGGTTTAATAGTGATGTGTTTTTTTTTTTTTTGACAAATTTACAAGGAGTTGTGATGGTTAGATTTGTCCACTAGAGTTGAACTAGAGTCACTTGGGAAGTGGGAACCACAATTGAGACATTTCCTTTATCAGACTACCCTGTGGGCATGTCTGTGGAGAATTTTCTTGATTGCTAATTGATGCAGGAGGGACCAGCCCACTGTGGGTGGTGCCATCCCTGGGTAGGTGAGCCTGGGTTCTATAAGAAAAATAGCTTAGCAAGCTAGGAGAAGCAAGCCAGTAAGCAGCATCCCTTCATGGTGTTCATTTCAGTTCCTGTCTCCAGATTCCTACCTTGAGTTTCTGCCCTGATTTCCCTCAATGCTCAATTGTCACTTGGAAGTATAAGGCATAATGAACTCTTTCTTCCCCATGATGTTTTTGGTCAGAGTACTGGGACCAGGAGTGGGATATGATGGAGGTGTCTCTACCTCCCTTCTATCAAGAAATACCAAATTACAATTCACAGAGGCTAATTACTTGTTACACAAAACAGTTGTGTATAAAATTGGTTGACCTGGAGCATAAGGAATATTGGGTGTTTTCAACTATAGAGGCGAGCTGTCCAGGAAAGAAGCCTCCAGCTCTATGTGGCTGAAGTTCACTTGAAATGCTTTAAGTCTAAAGTTGAGGTGCTTAGAAAAGCAAAACACTAAATCCTGAAGACTCAGTATTAAATAAAAGATTTCAATGTCATCTCCTTAATAATTTTATATTGAGTGCATACTGAAATAATGAAATTAGTGATACAATTCAATTTTAACTATATTGAATTGAGTAAAATATACTTTAAAAATTAATTTTGCCTGTCTCTTTTACATGTTTGACTGTGGCTACAAAACAGTTTACAGTCATGCATGTGTCTCTCCTTATAGTTTACCAGATAGTGCTGCTCAAAAGGCATGCCTGACCAAGAGGAACTTTCACCCTTCTTTACTCCTCTTCGGCTATTAAAAGGACATGTCTCTCTCACTAGGACAGTTTGAGTAATCACTTTAAAAGGATTCAGGGAATAGACTAGGCTTGTCCAGACAAATGCTTACTCCCTTTCCCCTGCTCCAAAGATTGAAGTATTGAAGCCCTGTCCAAGGAAAGAGACTCTCGTGGATAGCTCCATCTGTCATGGGGAAAGGGACAAAAATGATATTTAAAGCCCCCCATGCCTTAAAAAATATGTAAATATGGCAATCATGTGTGACAACAGGACTAAGATAGTACACCTAAGAGTTGATCTCTAATTCCATGGCTCCATGGGTATCCTTTCTTAAACTGGACTTCCTCCTACCATCCTTGCCTTAGTCAGAATATCCTGCTTAAAACCTAAGTCAAGGGCTGGGTGTGGTGGCACACACATTTAATTCCAGCACTCAGGAGGCAGAGGCAGGAAGAGGCCTATGAGATCAAGACCAGCCTGGGATGGTCCACATAATGATTTACTACATAGTAGTTTACATAAATTTTGAGACCCTGTCTCAAAAGAATCAAAACAAAACCACACGCACACACACACACACACACACAAAAAAAAAATCAAAAAGGCCTTGAGATGTAACAACATCAGAGTAAATGAGGACCTGGGTTCAAGACTCAGCACAACAAAAGTAGAAAAAAATTGCATCAAGTCATCCCTCTAATCGAAACCTTCCTGTGGCTCCTGTTTGCTTCAGAAAGATCCCCACATCATCTCATTGACTCTGTAATCCTCATCCTCTCTTGCAGCTCAGTAAGTTTCTGGTTGTGTCTTTGTCTTGGCTTTTTCCTCTTATTGATGCTAGCCTCCTGTATGAGTCACGATTCTCTTGAGGAACAGAACCACTAGAATGAATATTTCTTACAAAGATTTATTAGATTTGCCTATGTAATATGGCTTAAACCTCCTAACAATGGCTGCCTGCACACTAGAGGGACTGAGAACCTGGCGTTTGCTAAGTCTATGAGGCTCAATGCCTCAGAAGTCCCATCTGGCTCTGAAGACCTAGGGGACTCCTGGTCTTACATCTGCATTAGAGGCCAGTCCTGATGTCAGCAAAGGATGGCAGCATCAGTGGCAGCAACAGGATAGATGCATCTACCAGCAAGGAGCAAATGTGGGCAGACAAAAGCAACACTGCTTTTCCTCAGACTTCCTTGTATTTGGGCCAATGATAGGAGTTGGAGCCCATTTTAGGTGAGAATCTTCCACCCCTTAGTTAATCCTTCCAGAAAATACCCTCACAGACCCACCCAGAGAAATGCCTCTTAATTGAGATCAAATTCAATCAAATTTACAATCAAGATTAACTATTAAGATTAAGACACTCCTCTCATATCTTTATAGCCCACTGCCTTGTCTCCTTTTACTGTTGCTCAAATCTCCCTTTCTTAGCAAGGTCTTCCTGACCAGTCACTTAAAAGTATAACCTTTCCCCCTGCACTCCCAATTTCCTTTACCTAGGCAAAACTGTAAAACATCCTAATTTATTTGGATGTCTACTGTCTGTCCCTGCCACCAAATCACAACAGCAGGTAATGTGTGTATGTGTTTTTCTTATTGTTTCCCAAGAATTCATAATAGTGGTAGATTTTCAACAAATGCTTTGAATAAATGATGAAAATCATCTATTGCCTCCCTACATGCAAGCATTACCTTTCCAAGACAAAGCTGTATTATGTGGTACTGAGAGGACCCCAGCAGCAACCCACTTCATCTCTTATGCAGACATTTCCTGGTCCTAGCCAACTGGGCTTCCTTTTGTGCCTTCCTTGACAAATCCACCACATATTTGTTTCTATGCTTTGACTATTTGTGTCCACCAAAGTTCATGTTCACATCCTATTCCAAAAACAATAGTATTATGAGTTGAAGCCCACAGAAGGTAATGAGCTAATGAGGGCAGCAAGTCCTTAAGAATAGGATTAGTGCCTTAGAATAGAGCTTGAGGGAGCCTGCTTAACCCTTTTTGTCATGGTATTTGAAGGTACAATATTCACCCCCTCTGTAGAATGCAGAAACAAGGTACCATCTCAGAAGTAGAAAGCAAGATCTGATCAGATATCACAATTGCTACTGCTTTGTTCCTGTATTTCCAAGCTTCCAAGGCTGGGAGATGTAAATTTCTATTATTTATAAATTACCCAACCTAAGGAATTTTGCTATATCAGCAGAAATAGAGACACCTGCCAGCAGTCAACATCAGTAACATACAAATCCTTGCAAATGCTGGCATAATAATGGTTTATGATGATGGAATTTTTCAACAAGACTCAAAGGCCCAGCTCTTCTGCTGTAGAATATTGAATTTTAAACCTTTAGGCAATGATATGTATTGAAACCTTTTTAGTAAGAAAGAGAGGGGGACATGATAAAAATGGTTGTTAACTATTCATTCTTTTCAATTCTCCAAAGCAGCATCTCAGAAACAATTTAAATAGTCATAAAAGCACACTAGCTGGTTTGTATTATTTTATGCCTTATAGAAATGTCTTTACTGATATAAAATCTGTGAACATTATAAAACACCTCTTTATTTTTATAAAGATCTACATAAGGATCAGTTATTTACACAGACTCCCTGTATCTTTCACAGAATTAAAAACTTTGCCCACTAACAAGCTAATAAAAGATCTACATGGTTGTTCTTACCTGAAACTTAGAGAAGAAAATAAAAGTTACGGTTTTGTTTCTGAAACTGATGTCATTTTCTTTTGACAAAGACTGAAAACAATCACATTTAATATATTTATTTTTTTACTTGAATTGCCAGAAATCTTAATTCAGTGCCCCATAATGGGATTTAACTTCTACATGCCTTGTAATATTTGTTCCTTTAGGGAACAAATTTAGGGTCATCATACCATACCTTTTGGAAATACACAGAGTTTAGATGACAATTTGTGTGTGTGTGTGTGTATGTGTATGTGTGTGTGTGTGTGTGTGTGTGTGTGTGTGTATGGGTGTACGTACTGTGTGTGATTGTGTGTTGCGCTGTAAATCATGTGGATGGGATTTTTGAGCCTTTTCTTGATCACTCTACACCTTTGTTTTTTGAGAAAGGGTCTTCCACTGAACTTGAAGGTCAGATGACAACTTTTTGTCAAAATTCTCAAACTTGTTCCCAGGATTATTTGCAATGAGACCCCTGAGCATCTTTGTGGATTTAGTTTGCATCACTTCTAATTGTATTTGGAACGAGTTAAATAGTTTCTAACCCCCGAACCTTAATTCACACTGTTTTCTAAACTGGAAAAACACTTTCTATTCTATTCCTATTATAAGAACTTTTTAGTTTATTATTTTAAAATAATTTTAGATTTGCAAAACATTTTCAAAGATTCAGTATAGAATATTCTTGGGTGGCCTGTACCCAGCTTCCCCTAATGGTAACACCTCATGTAACCATTGTACATTAATCAAAACTAGTACAATAATCTTACTTTTAACCAATTTATAGATTTTATTTATATTTTTCAAATTTTCCACTAACACAATTGTATGTTGCAGAAGACTACAACCTAGTAACCATTGCGTCTCTTCTATCTTCCAAGTCTAACAGACTCTTTGTGTTTTGTAGTTCTCAAAACTTTGACCCTATTGAATCACCATGATCAGATATTTTATAGAATGTATCTCAGCCTGGGTTTGTCTGAGATATCAATCCTCTGTCTGATGTGTAGATGGCAAATATTTTTTCACATTCTTTAGATTTACTCTTCACTCATAATTGTTTCCTTTCCTGTGCAAAAGCTTTTTCATTTCAAACAATCTCATTTTTCAATTATTAGGATTATTTCCTTTGCTTTGGAGTATTTTTTGGAAAGTCCTTGCCCATGCCTACATCTTGAAGTATTTTACTTATGCTTTCCTAACAGTTCTAAAGTTTCAGTTACATTAAGATATTTAATCCATTTTGAATGGATTTTTGTGGGGGGTGAAAGATAGGGAACTAATTTTATTCTTGTACATGTGAAAATTCAGTTTCCCCAGCACCATTTGTTAAAGAAGTGGTCTTTTTCCCAGTACATGCTATTGACACCTTTGTTAAATATTGGGTAGCTGTAGCTATGTGGGTTTATTTCTGGGCCCTCTATTATATACCATTGGCCTACATGTTTGCTTTGTGCCAGTACCATGCTGTTTTTTAGCTACTTAGGCTCTGTAATATAATTTGAGATCTGTAGCACAATTTCATATCAGGTATTGTGATGACTCCAGCATTGTTCTTTCTGCTAAGAACTGCCATGGCTATTTTGTAGTCTTTGTGATTTTTAGGGTTTTATCTCTAGTTCTATAAGGAATATCATTGGAATTTTGATTTGGTTTGCATAGACTCTATAGATTTACCTTTGATAATATAGTCATTGTCACAATATTAATTCTGCCAACCCATGAATATGAATTGTCTTTATGTCTTCTAGTGTCACCTTTAATTTCTTCAGTGTATTTTCCTTGTAGAGGTCTTTCTAATTCTTGGTTAGGTTGATTCCAAGGTTTAAAATTTTTAAAGCTATTCCCAATAGGATTTTTTTCTTCTGACTTCTTAGTAAGTTTGGTTTTGGTACATAGAAAAGCTACTGATTTTTAAATTATTTTATTATTTTTATTTTATGTTTATGAGTGTATATTGCCTGCATGTATGTGAGTGTACCCATGTCCTGCAATACCTGTGGAGGTCAGAGTGGGAGTTGGATGCCTTGGAACTGAAGTCATGGATGGCTGATAGCTGCCATGTGGGTGCTGGGAACTGAACCTGGGTCATTTGCAAGAACATCCAGTGTTCTTAACCACTGAGCCATCTCTCTAGCCCTCAGCAATAGAGTCTTAAAATTAAGTTCTAGAGGATAACTAAGAGCAATGTCAATAACCTATTATGTCTGGAGACATCTATGAGACCCCACTGACTGACAAATCAAAATAAGGTAATTGGGCTTTTTATTTGCTAGCCTACAGTGTCTGGGGGAGATAGTATCCCTCTGGGTATAAGGTAACTCCATTGAAACTCCTTTTATATATGTACATATTTTAGGAAGCATATACAGAAGTAGCAGACATTTGCAGTGAAACAGTATTTACTAGACATAATAGCACCATTGCACATATGAACTCACAGTGGTTATGACTGTTTGCACATGACCTGTATAAGATCAAGCCAGTTCAAAATTATAATATGGATGGGGGAAGGGCCCATGAAGTTCCATCCTAGCTGAGGAGCTTTAGGCAGTTGATGACTGCTGGGGGAAGAAGAGTCAGTTTTCTTCAGGGATGCTGGGCCTGAGAAGTTACTCATGCACCAATAGATGATCCTATACCTTAGTTATGTTCACATACTAAGTGGGTTTAAAAAAAAAACATGCAGTTGGGAGGGAAACGTAGTGGAGCAGATAGGAGAGAAATTGGAGGAGAAGGAAAAAGGGGTTGATTTGATCAAAATGTATCACATGTATATATGAAATTTTCCAAACAATGAAAAGATTATATTGCTCAGTTTCTATGTATTTTTATAGTTTTATGTAGTTTTTATTGTTATTGATTTCTATTGTTTTCACTATGGTATAATAAGATATAAGAATTATTTTTCTTGTTTCATGTTTGTTAAGACTTGATTTGTGGCCAAGAATGTGGTCATTTTAGAGAAAGTTCCATGAACTGCTGAGAGGAATGCATATTCTGTTTTTATTGGATGGAATGTTGTGCAGATGTCTATTAAATCCATTCTCTTTGGTGTAGTTTAAGTATGAGGGTGGTTTTTGTTTTTGTTTTTGTTTGCTGATTTTTAGTTTGGATGACCTATCCAGATAAGGACACGGTATTGGGATATTGAAATCATACACTATTATTTTATCAGAATCAATCTGATTCCTTATGCCATTAGTGTTTGTTTTATGAAATTGGGGGCCCAACATTTGGTGCATATATTTTACAAATGTTATATCTTCTTGATGAATTATTTCTTTTACTAATATGTAGTGGCCTTCTTAAACTGTTTCATTTTTTACGTGAAGTCTATTTTATCAAACATCAGAATAGCTATTCCAATTTGTCTTCAGCTTATGCTCACTTGATAGATTTCTTTCCGTCCATCCTTTTATTCTCTCAATTCTGTGGTTGTTTTTTTTTTTTAACCAGTGAGGCATGCTTCTTCAAGACATCAGATGGCAGGGTTTCACTTTCTAATCCAGTATACATCTCTTTATTAGTGTGGTCAGCTCATTTGCATTTAAAGTTATTATTGATTTATGTATACTAGTTCCTGTAATTTTCATAGTTATGTTTTTGGTTGTATGGAGTATTGTTTTTTCTTTACTTTCTCCCCTATGAATAGTAGGGGTTTGCTGGTTGACTGCAGGGGGCATGGTGGATTTCTTCTTAGTTCTCTCCTTTGTTCAGCTATTCTCTGATGAACCTTATTATTTCATTTACTCTTATGATTGAGACTGTCTTTCTTCTTCTCTGTGTATGGTTGGTATCCTTATGCCTCTTCTTCAGTGCTGGCTTAGTGGTTACAAACTGCCTTTCTCTTTACAACATCTTTATTTATCTATCAATTTTAAAGGAAAGCTTTGGTGTATATAACAACTTGTTTAGTAGTACTTTTAGGGCTTGATATGTATCATTCTACACTTTCTTGGATTTGAGAGTTGTTGAGAGATTTGATGTTGTGATGTTTCTGCTCATGTAGGTGAGTTGATATTTTTCTCTAATCCTTTCTAATTGTTTTTATTGCATTTATTTATTTTGTGTGTGCATGTGTGAAGGTCGGAGGACAACTTGCAGTAGTCAGTTCTCTCCTTCTACCTGGTTATTGAACTCTGATAATCAGGCTTGGTGGCAGGTACCTTTATTCACTGAACCATTGTACCATCACCCATTACAGTTTTTAACACTGTTTATTTTCTTCATGAATTTTATATCTTGTGGAGTAATTGAGCTATTCTCTGGCTATTGTCTGGTATTGTAACTACCTCTTGGGTTAGTCTATGTCTTTTTCTACATTTCTGAAATGTTCTGCAATAATTTTTCATTCAATAGTTTTGCTATTCCTTTAGTGCTTATCTCAACTCTTTCTTCTGTCCTGTGACTCCTTAGATTTGAGCTCTTGATCATATTCTAGAGTTCTTGAACATTGTGACACAGTCTTTATTTTTCTTATGGATGTTTGAACATAGTATTTTATTAACATGCCCTTCATTCCTGATATTCTGTCTCTTGCTTGTCAAGTCTGTTGGTCATGCTTTCTACTGTGTTCTTGATTTGATTGGGTTTTTCATTTCGAACATAAAAAGAACATTCTCTTCTTTTTTCAAAACCTCAATTTCCTTGCTGAATTATTTCCATATGGCTGACTTTTTCACCCACATTGCTGATTTTCTCATCCATGTTGCTGTCTTTCTCCTCTCTCTCTCACTAATTTCCACTCCAGGTCCTGGACTGAATTCATCCTCTGGTTTGCATTCTTTTTCAGGTTATTCATCATTCTTACTAGAAAACTTTTGAAATTGTCATTTCGCATTTTACCTATTTCTGTATCTGAATTCAGTAGCTGAAGGGTTGAGATCTTCTGGAAGAGTCCTATTGCCTTGCTTGTGTGTGTGTGTGTGTGTGTGTGTGTGTGTGTGTGTGTGT
>NW_008330735.1:725810-733471 GCF_000622305.1 Nannospalax galili
GATTTGGGCCATATGCTCATTTAGCTATCTCTTTAATTTTGTGGAGGAGGAGAAATTTCTTAATTAGCCAACCTACACTTAAGGAATGAATCCCCAGTATCACTCAGCAATAAGAAAATCACTGCTCGTTAGCTCTCTAAATTTCTGAAAATGGCTAGGCTTTCGGAGTTCATAGATGACCTGTGATTGTCACCTTCCTCTAGATTCTTATGCATAAGAAGCACTGAGAAATGAGGTAGAAGTTGGGTAACTGAGAAATTTTTTATAAAGAGACTTTGAGAATATCACGAGTAATTTGGGATGACCATAATAGGTGAAAAAAAATGTTTCAGGTTCTGCCACCAGGCCCAACACTATAAGGAACTTTAATTCTTCATAGATTAGGCATTTAGTCCATATTGTTGCACAATTTCATGTGCAATCTTATGGTCTGCAGTGAGGAATGTCAAAAAAGTATAAGAAATTTACTCTTCACCAAATATATTTGTAGTAAATCTAAAAATGGGTATTCTAAAATTCATTTCCCTAAATAAAAATCTTATGCTAAAAATAATATATAGGATAGATCAAAGCAGACTATTCTTGAAGTTGTAGATAGAGGCCTCAAGTCCCATCCATACATTTTCCCCAAGGACTTTTAAGACATCCATAACCTATAGTGTTGAAATCAATAGCTCATGAGAATACATGAAAACATAGTCAAATCAGTGTATATGCACTGATGTGGTTTGTCATGGTGAGAAAACCATTGCTAACATACTCCCTCTTTGTGCTGAGTACTCTTTCTGGAATTTTGTATTTATTAACCTCGTTAAAAATTAATTAATATTGATACGTAGATATAAGCACTCTGATGGTGAAGGATCCTAGATTTGGAATAATAAAAATGGCTTGCCTAATGCCCCTCAGCCTTATTTAGTAAGCCTGAGATTCAGACACTGGTTCAGCCAACATTATTCAAATAGAAGGCAAGATTTGAATAACTATACATATACAGATTCACAAGGATATATATTGCAGACTGTGAAGTAAGCAGCTAATATCCAGGTGCAGTGTTTCTTGATCAGAATGAGGAATAGCTGTAGAATTATAGACAGAAATATGGGCATTGCATAACAATGCCAAGTGTAGTCATGGGAATGTGACAATCTACTTGTGCATCTGCCAGGTGGATAGTATTGACACAATGGAGAGCTTTTATTTGGTCTTTTTGAGACAGGCTTTCCCTGTAGCCCCAGTTGGCCTGGAACTCATTATATAGACCAGGCTGGCCTTGAACTCACAGAGATCTGCCTGCCTCTGCCTCCCGAGTGCTGGGATTAAAGGCATGCACTTTATGTACTGTGTGAGGAAATCAGAAGCTGGAATTCCTCATTGTTAGAAAATCACCATAGAGAGTAAAAGGCCAATAAATATTTGAAAAGGTTTCAACAAACTTAAACATTTCAGGTAAATTCAAATGAAAACTGCTTTGAGATTCTATCTCACCCCAGTCAGAATGGCTTTCATAAGAGAACAAATGACAGCAAATCCTGGTGAGGATGTGTGGAAAGAGGAACTAATTCAGCACAGATGAAAGTGTAAAGTGGTATAGCCACTATGGAAATCAGTATGGAGGTTTCTCCAAAAGCTAGAAATAGAACCATCACATGACCAAGCTATACTATACTTATATAGCAAAAGGACTGTAAGTCAATTTGTCACAGAAGTATTTGCACATTCACGTTTATTGCTACACTATTCACAATAGCCAGGAAATGGAACTAGCCTAGACGTCTATCAACAAAAGAATGATTGAAGAAAATATGGTACATATCACGGCGGAATTTTGTGGAGTCATAAAGAAAACTGAAATCATGGCTTTCAGAGAAGAATGTATAGAAGTGGAAATCATTATATTGAGTGAAATAGGCTAGACTCAGAAAGACAAGTACCATATATTTTCTCTCATATGCAGAACCTATTTTTAAAATTATGTATATGTATATTATATATGTGTGTGTATTTATATATGTATGTGTGTTGGTCATGAAACTAGAAAGGGGATCAGGAGACAGGTGAATGAGGGCTTAACAGAGAAGTGACCACATGTGATTAAAAAACAGAAAGGGAGACTATTTAAAAGGACAAAGGGAACCAGCCATGAGGAAAATCAGGGAAGAAGGGAGGAGACTGAATGAGAATAAAGATTAATTACACAAATGTATGAAAATGCCATAAAGAAACCTAACCTAAAACAATGGAGGCAAAGTTTTAAAACAATTTCTCAAAGAGTTAATAAATAGAGGATGGACATAGTTTAGATTAATGATTTTTCTGGCTATTTTCTAATGAGGAAGAAGCTATACTTCTGGATATTTTGAGAGCTCATAAAAGTTATAAAGATTCTTATATTGGAAGGCTGGCAAGATGACTCAACAGTTAAAGTACTCGCCACCAAGCTTGATGATCTAAGCTTGACCCGCAGGACACACATGGCGAAAGAAGAGAACCAACTCCACAAATTGTTCTCTGAGCTCTCCATAACACATGCCCCTCCATCCACAACAATTAAATAAAATATAATTTAAAAATTCTTTTTTGGAGGGTCTTTTTGAGACAGGGTCTCCCTGCAGCCTCAGCTAGCTTGGAACTTGCTACGTAGACCAGGCTGGCCTTGAACTAGAGATCTACCTGCCTCTGTCTCCTGAGTGCTGGGATTAAGGGCATGTGCCACCATGCCTAGCTAAAAATTCTTTTAAAAAATTATTTATTTATTTTTATTTTATGTGTATGAGTGTTCTAATTGCATATATGTAAGTGCACCCATGTTGTGCAGAGGACAGAAGAGAGTGTCGGATCTCCTGGAACTGGAGTTATGGATGGTTGTTAGCTGCCTTGTGGATGCTGGAATTCTAACCCGGGTCTTCTGCAAGAACAGCCAGTGCTCTTAATCATTGAGCCATCTCTCCAGTCTCAATTTAAAAATTATTAAATTTGTCTACAAAGTTGATCATTTTGAAGATTATGTGAAAGACATTCATCTGCCCTCATTCATACAAGTGTAGTGTAAAACATTCAAAATCCTAAATATTAACTTGTTAATAGTATTTCTTTTCAGTGAGATAATTATACACGTTTCTATTTTGTTTTCTGTTTGTGTTGTGAATCTTTGAATTTTATCCATAAAATGTATGTTGTGGACAAAGTATATGAGAAAGAAAAGCAAGACAGTAAAATGGGACAGAAGAGAAAAAGAGGAATGAGGCTGAGAGAGAAACAAAGGGAAAGATGGAAGCGAAGAAAATGCAAAGGCCTGAATATTGAAATCTGCATTAAAATTTATTTATCCAATGGATTTGTTCTCTGGCCATTCTTAAAGCCTCTTTGTAGATCAATTTCCTAGTGGCCATGTCATTTGTAGCTTTCTGTATCTCTGATAGTGGGTATGGCAAATCAATATCAATAGTATGCCCAAAGATTACAAAAGCCATTACCCAAAGGTAGTCATGTCCTTCATGAACAAGCCCCTGACAAGGAACAAACCTAAAGCCTGAGGATGTTACATGTGTAGGTTGGAGGTCCCTGTTCTAATCTACTTAGAACTAAAAGTGTTTCCAATTTCAGGATTTTTCAGGTTGTAGGATATTTGTATATTCATAATCAGATGCATTGAGCCTAAAATCCAAGTCTAAACATGAAATTCATTTATGTTCTACATACACCTTATATGCATATCCTGTAGCTAATTTTATACATGTTTAGTTAATCTGCATTTTTACTGCATCCCATCATAAGGTAAGGAATGAAATTTTCTACTTGGTGCATGATGTCAGCATACAAAAAAAATTGGATTTTTAAATATTTTGAATTTTCATATTGGGGATGCTCAACCTGCTTATCTTTTGGATATTGCCATGTTTTATGGCAATGGAGCTGTGAAACTCTATAGCAGAGATGCAGAAAAAAGGACATCAATTCCATTTTTCATCATTAGATAAATGAAGTTCAAAGTGGGGATGCAATTTTTCTCCCAATTTTTTTCTTATGAGAGTTCCTTTTCCACCTTTGTTGGTTTCCTTGTTCAGTAACAACTCTGTATTCTCAGTTTTTTGTTTAGTAGGGTGTTAGAAGTAGAACTGCAAACACATTGTCCAGGTAAATAAAAACAATAGAAAAAATGGTTAAAGCCTCATTTAATTTTATGTTTTATAGGGTTTATACTGAGTTAAAATATTGTATAACTGTAACAATTCAACTGTAAACCTAAAAATTTATAGCCAATTTTGAAAAAGATGCATCTTAGCTCAAAAAATTGTTATTGAATATGTCAATGCTGTTGTAATGAAATGCTTCTTCTAAGTATGTGGTTATTAAATAAATAATAAACTGAAAAAAAATTTCTCAGAAACAAAGCCTCATTTATTTCTTCTGCTGTAGCTTTCTTAACAACCTAAATGCGCCATCAGTTTGGTTAAACTGATGAAAGAAGAGGGTTTTATTGAAGAGGAGAGAGTGAGGGCTTCTAGCTTGGGAACCTTTGCTCCCAAGATGGGATGGGGACAGTGGGACCACAATGGACAGTTGGAGGGAAAGTACAGTTTTCTATATTCAAGACACAGAAGAGAAAAAATGACAGTCTTTAATTTTCCAGTGCAATCAAGCCTATGAAAAATAGACCAACACCAAGGAATCAGCACTACTAAAATTGTCCTCTGGTGGCCAATAGCAGAAACACTAGTTTAACAGTCCAGGTCTGACTTCCAATGATTTTGGTTGAATGAAGGATATTTGTTTCCTGCAGTTGCTATAGCAAATGTTGCAAATTGGGTGGCTTAAAACAATAGAAGCATGTTATCTCATATAGCAGTCCAAAATCAAGCATTTGGTAGAACTAATTCCTCATAGAGGCACTAAATACAACTGTTCCATACCTGTCTCCTAACTTCAGGCTGCTTTAACATTCATTGGCATATCTTGCCTTGTGTGATACAACGTTCCAGTCTTTCCCGGCATCTTCAGTTGATGTTCTCCCTGTCTCTTCTAGTTTTATAAGAAAACCAGTAATTTTGAATTAAGAGTCCACTCTACCTTTGTACGAACTCTCAATAATTATATTTTAAATGATTCCATAAATGAATGATGAGTATGAGTGTGGGGCAGAAATCTATGGAGGGAATAAAGAATCAAGCTTTGGAAGTACCAACAACTACAGAGGAGAGTTGGAAGTCCAAGGAGGTTCCTACAGTAGACTTAAGTTTCAATGAAAGAACTGAAATTCAGTGGTGGAAATTTTACAATGGCTAGTGTCAACTGCTCACAGGATTCATAACTGTATTAGTTACTTTTCTGTTGCTATAATAAAATACCAAGACCAAAGCAACTTATAGAAGGAAGGCTATGTTTATTGGGTGTTTGATTTGAGAGGGGTAAGAGTCCACCATGGTGGGGAAGGGCTGCCAGAGCAGAAAGCCAAGTGCTCACATCTTCAAGTAGGCACAGGAAACAGTAAGTATCTAACTGGAAGTGGGCAAAGCTATGAACTCTCAAAGCCCACTCCCAGGGACATGTTTCCTCTGGCAAGTTTGTACCTCTTAAACTTCCCAAAACAGTGCCAACAAGTGGGGACAAAGTATTCAAATACCTGGTGTCTATGGGGGATATTCTCATTCCATCCCTGGCCCCCATAGGCTCCTGTCCATATCATAATGTGTCCTAGCCAAACATCAAAAGTCCCCATAGTCTTTAACAATATCAATACTGTTCAAAAGTCCAAAGTCCAAATTCTCTTCTCTGACTCAAGGCAATCTCTTAACTATAACTCCTGGCAAAAATATATATATTTCCAACACAATAGTGCACAATACACATTTCCGTTCTAAAAGGGAGGGATAGGACACAGTGAAAATACCAGATTAAAACAAGACTGAAAACCAGCAAGGCAAATGTCAAATCATGTAGCTCCTTGTTTGACATCCTTGACTTTGGTTTAAAGGGCTTAGATGGCTTAGCCCCCAGGCCCCATCCCCAGCCCCAGCTTTGCTGCCTGCAAATTAGAGACCAAACATTCAAATACATGAGACTATGGGGGACATTTTTTCATTCAAACTACCACACCTGGCCTAGAATCAGGGGAGCCAGGTAAGGAGTCATGCTCAAGTCAAATGTCTCCAAATCTTGGCACAATGTAAGTGACTGGCCAGCAAATATTCTCTAAGGTGCTTGGAGAAGTAAATGCGGCTCTTTTTAATGTTGCTTATGCTTTCTTCTAGACAAAGGCAATCTCAAAACTAGTTATCCAGTCAGTAGTACATGTCTCCATGAAACCTTCACCATCAGAGTCATGAGGTGTACTCTTGTCCATGAGGCTTACTAGGAATGAAATTCCGGAGACAAGCTTCCCAATCAAGCCATGCTGGTAGATGCTGGTAGGTGACGCATGTCTCCGTGGGTCTCACCAGCTACCACTTCCAGCTCCACAACACCCACAAACTCTTTCAGATACAGAGATACAACTGCTAAATGGGCTGGTTTACCTTGAATTAACCAAGTAAGTTTCCTACCACAAGAGAGAATAAAGAGCATTGTGTCTAAATTAGGTATGGTTACAGAAAAGAATTTTTGCTTTTGGCTTTGTGAACTGAAATTTATGCTAAGTATATACAATTAGGTAAGTATCAGTCTTATTTTTCCCCTAATTTTAAAATATAAAAATTTTACCCAACTTTTTATCACATTTTAAAAAATGATTTCCAATTTGCGTAGTATCTTTAAAATGTATTGTTTTAGCTAGGCATGGTGGCTCACACGTGCAGTCTCAGCTCTTGGGTAAGAGGATCATGTAGGTCAGCTGAGGCTGCATACTGAGACTCTGCATCTCATTTAATCCTAATGACAACCTTGGAATATAAGAATTTAGTTTCATATTACAAAAGAAGAAACAGGTTTATGAAGCTTCTGTAAGTTATCTGGGACCCTTAGCCCCACGGAGGTGAAGCCAGAACGAGATGGCCTACTTTGTAACTCCTCAACTACCATCTCTTCTTTTCAGCTCAGTTTCCTTCCTTGCTTTTGTGCTTTGTAAAGTAGCCTCTTCTCTCTTCACAGGGCAGATTTTTGCTGCCTTGGTACAAATAAGACAGCAACTAGGAAAAGGCATTGAGTCCAGGGAAGAGAAGCCCAAAGATAACTAGATTTTTTATTCTTCTTAGGAAACTTTCCAAATTTGAAGGGTTTTTCCCTCTTCTCAAACAGCTGATACTGACCAAATCTGTAAGATTCAGGACCATGCTATTATTTCTCTTGTTTATTTATTTACTCCAGACTCTTTGCCCATTTTCCCTCCTCAAGTGCTCAGTTCCTAAAGGATATCAGATGACAGCAAGACTGATGAGAAATCCAAAGGCCACATCGGGTCACTGAGCTGAGATCAGCAGATACCATTTACCCAGTTAGGAATTTTAAACTCCTTCACATCCTGCTCCTGGTGGAAACACCACATTTATCACTGGAATTAAAGTGACACTACATTTATTTATTCGTCATGATTTTATCATCAAGTGAGTATTTACTTTGTTCAAGGAATTGTTTGTATACAGAACATTTAACAATGAATAGGGCGTTGATGCTGTCATTGCAGAGATTTGGTTTAACAGTAAAAAGTAATAAATAAATAATAAAAT
>NW_008330735.1:733507-830652 GCF_000622305.1 Nannospalax galili
GTCTGCATCTGAAGCTGGTAACTATTTTCATCAGTGTGATCATGAGCATCATCAGTTTCATGGGTAGAAAGTTAGTAGCCACCTGAGCAGAGAAAGGATCTTCAGCAAGGTCTTGAGTTTGTTAGGCAGTGGGTAGCACATGGCATGACTTTCCTTTCTTGGGGACAAATGTCAAATTGGGAACCAAATACTGGTTTTTACCAGTATTTGTTTATATAGTTAAGACTTGGCCTTCTGCTTTTAGAAGCAATGGGTGTAAAATACAGAAGGAAATTGTTAAAATATCTGTAGCAGCACTATGACAGCTAGCCAGTGGAGATGAAACTTTGAATTTAGTACCAGCTTGATTTCTCCTTGCTTGTTCTACAGTTCTTGTTTGTAGTGGCCTCAGAAATAAGTTCTTACCATCAAGTTTTGGTGGCTAACTAAGATCAGGGACAATGGCCAGTGTTGTTTGAAGGTCTCTGGAACCCCTTGATCAACAGGTTCAAAAGGGAGACCATTCCTGGCATGGGGCTTTTTCTGTGCTAGCCTGTGGTATCTAGTAGGGGAAAGGTCCTCATGTTATAAGGTAACTCCTTTTAATCTCTTTACATTGCATATGGATTTATTTTGAGAAGCTTCAATAGTGGTAGGTTTTCATGTGACTTTAGTGTTAGTTAACACTCCCATTACTCCCGTCTCTGCCCTGTTCTTCCATTTCCCAACCTACTTAGCTTTTCCTACTCCATTGGTCCCCTTTCCCCATTTATGTCACTGCATTCTATCTCCCCTCCCATGAAGTCTCTCCCCTATGGTTTTTTTTTTTTTTTTTACAATTTTATTGACTTCCATGAACTTTCCAATTGAAACATGCATATCTAAAGATTCAAATATGAGGCTTCTACTTCAAAGAGAAAGTTTGTCTTTCTGGATCTGGGTTACCTCACTCAAGATGACTGTTTCCAGCTCTGTCCACCTATCTGAAAATTTCTATGCATGCTACTAGAAGAGAAAAATAATTATCAATCTTGCCCAGCTCTGAATCCTGTGAGTTGTAACATGTCATGCCAACTAGTATAATAGTGGCCTGGCAAGTTATGCCAACTAGTGTAATAGTGGCATGAATATTATGAGAATACCTAACCTCTTTTTGACTAGATTTAAGGTCTGCTTCACAAGATGGATTCCATACCTGACAGAGCTATCAGGCCTAGGAACCTGGCTAGACAGGCCACAGGCCATAGGGGAGAGCCTACAACTATCATTCTGCTAAATAGAAGTAGCATTAAACCAACTCCTAATGACTTGCTGTTGCACCTATAGATTAATGTATCTCTCAGTTCTCACCAGAACAGCTTCCTCATGCAGCAGATGCTAATTAACATAGAGACCCAGAACTAGCCAACATGCAGAAAATAAAAGACTGCAAAGTGTTTATTCCGGAATAGGACTCATATCAAATTTTGCTTCCCAAAGCTCAGGAATTATTGCAGAAGAGGGAGTAAAAAAAAAAATTGTAAAATTCAGAGGTGGTAGATGACCAAAAAGAAACAGAGTTTTCTGAACAGCTCGTCAGTGATTCATATGAACTCACAGCAATGATGACAGATGCACAAATCTCATGTGAGCTCAACCCAGACAAATCCCAGCATAGGAGTGGGGAAACAGCTAAGAAATCTAGCAGCTTCTGGGAGTGAAAGTGTCAGTCTTCTCTAAGGGTCTAAATATGGGTAGGTTGACCAGGCTTCAGTGGATGGACCCACACCAAAGGGCATTTGGGGACACAAATTTTTTTCAGTTAGGCCTTAATACACACACACACACACACACACACACACACACACATTATAGAGTACATGAAATTTGGTATGGGGGATTAAGGTGGGATACAGGTATGGGAGGAGGAGGTCTAAATATCATCAACATATATTGCGTGAAATTCACAAAAGTTCAATAAAAACTTTAATAAAAATACCTACAGTAGAATTCCCAAGTAGAATTGCAAGATTTATATAATGAAACAACAAATATCACACACATTTTATCCTCAGAACTCTTTATTTCAGTGAGACCTCTGAAGGAAGTTTCTGAGACGTCCCATGCAGAAAATTGATCCTCTTTAAGAACAATCATTCTTACTTGACTGCTGCTGCATGAAGAATCAGATTTCTTTAAGTCAGGTACCAGTGAGAAGTTTAAGCAAGTGGAATAAGCAGAGTGAGTTTTGAGGGTATCACCATACTGTTTTCTTAATACAGTCGGCGCTCAGCTTACAATGACCTGACTTATGACTTGTTTTTATGAGATTACCCACACATGCCCATACAACCACTCTGGCTTTTTTTCCAGCTTCACAATAATACTCAACAAATTACATGATATTAATATAAAATACTCATATTAAAAATTAAAAACAAATTAAAAATATTGTTAAACTATGATATTAATGTTGAATTCAGTGCTAGATTACCATGTTTTCAATTATGCTGGGTTTTTGAGATGTAATATCAATACAATCTGAGAAGCACCTATATGTAAGTCAAGTGCAATCCTAAACTCTAGACTGTCTGTTGCCATCACCTATAGCCTCAACCGGAGTGTAGCTAAAGAGCAATAGGAAACACCACTGAGCTGCTAGACCAAACCTTACTGGAAGTTTATGCTACTTCTCTCACTTAAATAACCAATAAAGTCTCTTGATTGCTTAATCTGGTGTGGGGGATATTGTTACTTTCAAATGAAAGCTGCTTAACTGAGCCAGGTAGATGCTGCTTACCAGCTATGGGGTTTAAAGTTGTTGAATCTCTCTTTGCTTCTATTCCCTCATTTAAAGGTGAGAATAGTAGTAGGGAGCTCCGGGCTTCCTGTGGGGGTTAAGAGCACTGTGCGCAGTGCCCAACACATAAGTCTGTCTATGATCTTAGATTACTTCAAGAAGCATTGCAGTAAAGGACAGAATGGAGAGGTCTAACTACTGTAGGCCGGATGTGAGGTGCCTCATTATTTTCATTCCCATAACCACATTCAGACACTTCCATTCCAAAGATAAATACATGGATTCTTGGATGGGTTGTTCACATCAACCCCCATTAGTGTACTGTGAGCTTCTAGAATCGAGCAAAGACGTTTTAGTAACAGCCACCACTGTGTCAGGTGCATGGCAAGTGTTTCATTGAAGCTGTGGAACTGAAGAATCAAATTGTGAGAAAAGCACCTAGTGAAGGAAAGAAATAAACAGGCAAGTCGTAGAAAAGACAGAGTTGATGGAGAGCAAGAGGGAGGGGATAAGAGTGCAGCTGGAGGGATTGGGCTCAGAAGGGAGAAAGGTTAATACCTAGTGGTATCCGATTTCTGTTCACAATGACTGCGATCACATTTCTTTCAGGCTCTGCATACAGCTAGGCACTAAATATTTCCCACTGATTATGACGATGACAAAGTCTGGGAAAGACATTTGTAAGCAAAAAATATGACAATGAACTTCCCTCAAGATGGCTGGGACCAATGTATTTACATTTATGGTACATATTAAACTGAATACGGCTTTTTAAAGAGGCCACTATAATAGTTTCCCCACATATCAATCTTCACTACACAATATAACTCCAACTGCATTATGCTGAAAAGCTCCAATAGTGATGAGAAATGAGTTGCTTAACGCCCCAGGTTATATAAATAAAAAATTTAAGAAGTATTTTGACACGATCTAGAAACAGTTTTTTGGAATATTTCAATACTTCTTTACCAGAAGTTGTATTGGAAGAATGAAGTAGGTATTGTTGCTTCTCTTTGAGCCTGAGTTAGTCATGGGTTAAGTCATTCAGGGTCAACCAGATTCCCTAAGAGCGTGTTTATGAGTTCAGCAACAGCAGCAGTAATGCTTCAGGGACGTGGCTAGCCCTAGGGATAGAGACAAATGAGGCATGAACACCACAATCATAAAACTATATTTTATTACTTCACATAACTAATTGAAAGGTATCTACAATTGAATTTAAAGAAAGAGAACAAACAAGAAAAGATAAGGTCAGCACGAGTATTCTGCATTTATTTTTGCAGGTATGAAGCATCTCTTGGGGTTGGTCTACATTGAGTCCAGTCTTTCACACAGCATACTGAAGTGTCCAGTGTTTCCATGTAACCCCTCCATGCTTCATTGGTGGGAACATGCGTCCCTTCTTAGAGATCTGCAATGTGCATGTAAATAAAAAAGCACATGTAAACCTCCCTGAACAAATCTAAAGAGAGCAGGTGTGTGCATTGGCACAGGCATCCTCTCAGCACCTTTATTTCTGTGCATGGGAAGATCTGCTTCTAATTTGGACCCTGTGCAGGATGTGGCTTGTATTGCCAGAGGGAATTTAGATCATTTTTTCAACTCCTCCCACAACTCTTTCTTTCTTTCTTTCTTTCTTTCTTTCTTTCTTTCTTTCTTTCTTTCTTTCTTTCTTTCTTTCTTTCTCTTTTCCTTTCTTTCTCTCTCTCTCCCTCCCTCCCTTTCTCCCTCCTTTCTTTCTTTCTTTCTTTCTTTCTTTCTTTCTTTCTTTCTTTCTTTCTTTCTTTTTCTTTCTCTCTCCCTCCCTCCCTCCCTTTCTCCTTTCTTTCTTTCTTTCTTTCTTTCTTTCTTTCTTTCTTTCTTTCTTTCTTTCTCTTTTCTCCTCAATTACCAAGGCTTCTGTAGCTAAGAATACTTCCATCAGAGAAAGCAAGAGAGAGAACAAGAGAAAGAAAGAGAGCAAGAGAGAGCAAGGGAGGATCTGCTCCATGAGGCATGACTAGCATTTTGTAGAACAGTTTAAAAGAAAGACAAACTTTCTCAATTTTACACCACTGGATAAAGCCCCAGAAAATAAAGTTATATTCGAAGTACTAACATTCACACCTTGATCTAGGACGACTCCTGGAGATCACTACTGTTACCTTAATTGTATGGACAAAGACATGAGACTCATAGAAGTAAAGTAACTGTTGGAAGGTTGCATGGGCAGAACTCTAACCCATATGCATTCAACTGACTGTAGTTGCAGTCACTATGTCTCAATACTTCCTTAACAAGGAGGAGCTAGAAACTGAGAGTAGAATCTGTCATGGATACTTTATGATTTGTTTGTGTGTGCTCCTCCTACTTGAAGGTGAAGCAATATGGTTTTTATTCCAGAGAATACATTCATTCATTCATGTTGTTCTTTCATACAAGACATGCAATAATTCTGAAAGAAATAACCAGCTATTCAAGTACTGAAAAGTGAAGTAATGAAAATTAAAGACCCAAAGAATGAATTTTTCATCAGTTAAAAAAGATGGAAAGTATGGGGAGAAAAGTACTTTAAAATATGAGATGGTTAACATGCATTTAAATATGGGATGGCTGGCATGCATTTAATTGGAGTCTCAGAAGGGACAAGAGAAGGAAGAGCTTATAAAGTACTTTGTCATTGACATACATACTTATTACTCATATCTTACCCCTGAATTCAAGATGTGCCTTACCGTTGATGGCATTTGCTAAACCGAGCAAAGGTATCAATTACCATTGCATGTGCATATGGTAATTGATACCTCTGCTCAGATGTGCATGTAACCATAAAAATTGCCCAAAGGGGGCCAGTGGTTTAGAAGAAAACCCAAAAGACAACAGTGGAGTTTTTCTTTTCTATCAAATAAGAAATAAAGAAGACATTGGAAAGGATTAAAGGAGACTAATCAGATATATTTAACATTTTCTAAAGAGAAGCAGGCTATCTCCAAACAATTTCAAAGCTAGATTAAGAATCTATCATTAAGAGATTTTAGTTCCTTTATGGAATCTTTGAGGAAGGACTACACATGGACAGTGGCCCCAAAGAGAGTCTGAAGACTTGAATTCTTCACAGGAAGGAGGTTAGGAATACCTGGCAGGCGATTTATTTTGTTTACATCTTCTATGATAGGTATTGTGATGATGAATTTTGTGTTAACTTGGCTGGGCCATGATGCCCAGATATTTGATTAAACATTATTCTGGACATTTCTAGAAAAACATTGTTGGATGAGATTTACATTTAAAACTGTGTTGGTTGAATAAAGAAAATTGCCTTCAACAATTTAAGTGGACCTCTCTAACCTATTGAAGACTGAAATAGAACAAAAAGTTGACCTCTCACAAGCAAGTACGAATGCTTCAACAAATTTTTTTAACCTTTTGACTAGAACTGTAACTACAGCGTGCCAGCCTGCTAGACTCCCCTGTTAGGTTTGGACATTAAGTTTTCACAACCATGTGAGGTGATTTCATCTTCTTTTTCTCTCTCTCTTTAAGACAATCTAAGTAGCCCAGACTGACCTTCATCTCTATATGCAGTTGAGGTTGACTTTGACTTCTGATCCTCTTTTCTCTGCCTCCTGCGTGCTGGGATTATAGGCATGGAGGGTTACCATATCTGGTTTATATGGTGTTGAGGATAAACTCAGGACTTTATGCATTCTGGATAAGCACTCTAGCAACTGAATTATATCCCCAGGCCCATGTAAAGTGAGTTTATATGACTCTCCTTCTCTCTCTCTTTCTTTCTCTGATCGATATGTATGTACATCCTATTGATTCTATTTATGTAAAAAACCCTGGCTAATGCAGGTATGAGCAATGATATATATGTTTGTAACACAATTTCTCTCACAAGAAAGAACATTTATAATGAATATAATTCTTAAATGACAAGGGTCTATGTCAGAGTTTATTTAGTTGATATTAGATTTCTATTCCTTTTCTTGGCTATATAAATTAATGTGCAATTATAATGGATAGTATTGTGAACACAATAACATGATTAAATGTCATATTTAAGAGATAGTGGTTGAAAATTCCTCACACTCATAAAAGACATCAATTTATACTCTCAGATATCCAGTGTATTCCAAGAAGGAAAAAAAGAAAAAGAAGGAAAGGTAAGAAAAAGAAAGAAAAAAAGGAGAGGAGAGAAACAGATCTAACTGCAATGAAAATGCGGAGATAGAGCCAAAGAGGAAACCTTAACAGCCAGAGAAAAAGGCAGGCTTATCTACAAAGGAGCATCTGTAGGAATGACAGCAGCTTATGTAGCTCAAAAATTAAAATCAGGGCCAGTGAGATGGCTCAGCCTACAAAGGTGCTTGCTGCCAACCTGGCCACCTGAGTTTGATCCCCTGAACCCACTTGGTGGAAGAAGAGAACCAAGTCCCTCAAGTTGTCTTCAGACCTACACACACACACACACACACACACACACACACACACACACACACAAAGAAACAAATGTTATTAAAGAAAATGGTAATCAGTGGACTGATGTCATTAAATGTGATTTTAAAAAAAACCAACAATATCTGGCTACTTAGAATTCTAGAACCAAATAAATATTCCTCAAGACAAAGTAGGAGGAGCTGGTGGTGTAGATGAGTGTTAGCATGCTTGAGAGCTGAGGTCAATCCCTAACCACAAATAAGATAAAATAAGGCAAGATAAGATTAAAATAAGGCAAGATAATATAAACAGGGGATAAGATAATCTCAGATAAAGAAAACTCACAAAATTCATGATAGCATCTGCTATAATGCCCCCCTCCCCCCAGGTCAAAAGAAGAGTTTGGGACCGGGGACAGGGTTCAGTGGTGGAGTGCTCACCTACTACGAATAAGATACTGGTTCAACCCTTAATTATGCAAAAAGAAAAGGAAAGGAAAAAAAAAAGAAAGAAAAGAAAAGAAGCAAAAAAACATCCCTGGAGGCAGCAAGAAGACCCAGGAAGAAGGCAATGAAAATGCACAGTGCGGGCAAGAAACTGAAGGAAACCTGATACAGCGCAACACTTTTGAGAGTTCAAATACAGATCAATTCATATATACAACAGAAGTATGTAAGTCGGCGGGGGGTAAATGAAATGATGGTGAGAAAATATCTTTGAATTTTCTAGAAGAAAGTAAAGCTACTGAGTTCCGTTAGATTTTTGTAAGGTCATTAATAGGAAAAGAAAGTAAATGAATGCGAGAACAAACAAAAAGCCCAAAGAAAGTAACAGGCATTGATATTTTCATTGAACTCAACCTGTGGTAAGGTGGCAGCTATGTGCTAAAATATATGAGAAGTAACACTGGTATCAGATTTCACATTACCAACACTGGATGGGCCAGTCTTCAACTTTGAAATGGGTAGAAGGGATGCTGAATACAGATCACCATACTCAGCTAAGCTAGTAAGAACCAAGTCAAGTATTTCTGGACAAGTAAGAACTTGAGAAGTTTACTGTCCATATGCCTTCTATTTTCTTTTTTTCCTTTTATTTCCTTTGTTGAGTGGTATTTGCTTACGGTGTATGTGTGTTGTATGTGTA
This sequence comes from Nannospalax galili, assembly GCF_000622305.1. Taxonomy (NCBI): domain Eukaryota; kingdom Metazoa; phylum Chordata; class Mammalia; order Rodentia; family Spalacidae; genus Nannospalax; species Nannospalax galili. The sequence goes on from NW_008330735.1 coordinate 741,834, forward strand.
CTTGTATGTGTGGGTGCATGTACCTGTGCATGTGGGGAGGCCAGAGATGATACCAAGTGTTGTGTTCTGTCACTTTCTGCCTTTATTTACTTAAAACAGTGTCTTTCATTGAGTCTGGAGCTTGACTGGTGGCCAGCAATCCTCAGAAATCCTCCTGTCTCCACTCCTTATAGCACTGGGGTTACAGATATACCATGCCTGGTTTTTCACAGGTGTGTTGGGGATTCAAACTCAGGTCCTCAATGGGTTTTGAAAAAGCGCTCTTACCTACCATGTCATCACCTGAGCCCACATTCTCTATTTTCAAAGATTATTCAAAGATAAATTTAGCAAAATAAAAACACAAATCAAAGCACACTGAAGACATGAAATACAGTAAACACTGTCATCTGGATAACAGGTAAAGAGATAGAAATTAGGAATCTGCTTGGCAGATTCTTTGTCAACAGCAATGTTTTGATGCAGAGCATTGTTTCTCAATTGGGACTATTTTGCCCCCTGAAGAAATTTGGCAAGATCTGGGAACACACTAGCTGGTTTTCACAGCTCCAATGGGGATTGCTACTGGCATCTAGTTAATAGAGGCTAGGAATGCTGCTAAGCAGCCCATATTACCCAGGACAGCTTTTCCTAACAAAGAACAATAGGGCCCAAGATGTTAATTCAACTGAGGTTGGAAAAGTCTGAGGTAGAGTATACATTTCCTTCACCTCAACTGAACTGTATTCTTTAGTGCTATATAAATGAGAGCTACACAATTATAACATTGAGAGTCTTTAGTAGGACTCATTGCACAGTCATATAATCAAAAATACTTGAAGGATGGAATGATGAACTTGTTTCAAATAATGTAGGAATCTCACTAAAATGGGTATTTTCTTGGGGCTGGAGAAATGGCTCAGTGGTTAAGTACTGCTACTTCAGAGGACCTGTACTTGGTTCCTAGCACCCACATCAGGAAGCTCACTGGTAACTCCAAGTCCGGGGGATTTGACGCCTTCTTCTGGCCTTCACAGGCACCTGCACGCATGTGGTATGTATACAGACAAGCAGGCACACATACATACACATAAATTTTAAAAAAGAGGAATTTTTTTCCATGAAGAGGCTGGGAGGAAGATGGGGATTCTGCATTTCTAACAATATCCTAGGCATTTTTGTTTGTCTTGGAGCTTTTAAATATTTTCCTTTATCTTTTGTATTTTGAGATTTCACCAAGGAAGCATCCACAAAACTTATTAAACATGTATTTATATTTATTATTAATTTGAAGACAGAATTCACTTGTATACCATTGAAACCACTTTAGTTTTCAACATACTAGAAAGCAAGGAATAATACTGAACTATGCTTCACTTTAATTGTTCCTTATGTTTATTTCTCTTTCTACTTCAAAAAAGAATGAGATGTTGTTAAATGTTTTTATTTCAATTTTATATGGGTTTGAATTTCTCTAAAAGGCATAGTTATGTTCACATGGTTGTACTGCATGAGAATTATAAAGATACACATTTATGTATTAATTTTGTAATCTTTAGTGATTGCTCATTAAGTGTAATATTTTATTAAGAGCTGGGAACAAAGCAGTATAAACCACAGAGTCTAGTTACAATACTTCTAGGAAGTTTTTGCTTTCTTTAGAAAAATGGATACAGCTGGGAAAAACATTGAACTTTCCTTTTCCTTTTGCATTGAACATAGGAAGTGACCAGAAAGACCCAGAGAATTGCAGAGAAAACATCTCTGAACATCACTGAACTGCAGAGCAAACACCAGCAATTAACTCTCTAGGTTTCTAGTTATGAGAGGAAGTACCTCCTCACTTCTTAAGTTATTATGGTTGGATATGCTCTTCCTTGCAGCTGCAGACATTTCTGACTAATATAGCATATGCAAACAATCAGGAACTGGCTATTTCCCAGTGACATTATCAAGTCCTTGTAATAAAGGTTAATGATCCTGCATGGCAGATTTTAAGTGTAAGTAGCAAACTGGCAACAAGATATGTAACTTCATTGCTCTCAAGAATAGAGGTAGAACGAATGGACAAAAGTTCCCATGGACCAGATTTTGATTCAACATAAATTAGAAGTGTCTAAAACTTGTAACATTCCATCAGTGGCAGGGCTTAATGGCAGAAATTTCCAAATTCATTCAACATTTCAGGAAGAGTTAGGTGTGACATCGAAGGGACTCCTGCACTGCATGAGAAGTTAGAAGACATGGAGAGAAGCATCTAATCATTTACCTTAAGGTACTAAGATTAATTTTCAACAACTGAAGTATGTGACATTGTAACGTATAATAGGAAATACATGCATTTGGTGTTTATCTCTGTTTTGGCACAGAGTTGTTAAAACTCTTGGAATTTCCTAAGTGCTAAGAGCAGTAAAGGCAAATGGAATATCTTTTGTTGCTCATAACAAGCTTCTTTCAACCACACCTGAGTTTAGTTTAATGAGGGAATGTTGGAAAGTTCTCATAACCACAGGATGGGGTCTGGTTGCAACCAGGTCCTCACGTGACTAGAGGAGAGGCTTGAGGACTTAGAGAATGACTTTATGCTCAATGACCAGTGTTTAATCAATCATGCCTACATAATGAGGCCTCCATAAAAATTCAAAGGGATGGGGTTTGGAGAGTTTTCAGGTTGGTGTTCATATGAAGGACTTCAGAGGTGGGATACCTGGAGACCTCTTGCCTCTTCCCTGTGTCCTATATACTCTTTTTATTTGGATATTCCTATGATATGTCCTTTATAATAATTGGTAAATATAAGTACATTGATCCTCCAAGTTTTGTGAGCAGAGATAACGAATGACTAAACATGAGGAGGAGGTCATGGGAACCATAACTGGCAGCCAAGCTGGGCATACAAACAGGCAACCCCGGATCAACTGTGATTGGTGTTTGAAGTAGGGTGCAGTCTCCTGACCGAAATTTTTTTTGGTCTTTTTGAGACAGGGTCTCCCTGTAACCTCAGTTGTCCTGGAACTCATTATGTAGACCAGGCTGGCCTTGAACTCACAGAGATCCGCCTGCCTCTGCCTCCCGAGTGCTGGGATTAAAGGCGGGCGCCACCACGCCCAGCTCTGACTGAACTTTTAACCTGTAGGGTTGCCTTATTTCTAGGTAGTTAATGTCATAAGTGGACTGTAGGACAGACATCCAGTTGGTGCTCAGAAAGCTGAAGGATCATTTTATATAGGAAAAACTTGTACTGTTTGGTTTTGCAAATGAAGCATTGATGGAATAGTGAGGTGCTGGGCCTTTAGAGAGAAATGGAGTTTTCCTTAGTGAAGACATGGGGGAATTTATTTTTATTTACTTAAAACAGTTAAGCTCCTTTTCAAATGTCCAGAAAATTCCAATTCCTTAAGTCTAATCATATAGAATAGTTTATTAATAGAAAAAACTAATTTAATTAGGTCACTATTCATAAAAGTAGACCAGTTATTGACATATAAAGTCTAGGGAAGGGGATTTAATAAAAATATCTATATTTTTCAATGTATTAGTGGGGTATATTTACACAGGATTAATAAATGCTGTCTACTAGATGTGTTACACGACTTTTAGTTCATCAAAATCAAGGAATTCTTCACCTTTAGATAAAAATGCCCTGTAAACAATTACAGTTATAGCTTTAGATGATTATTTCATAATCTTGACATTATAGGGAAGTTTGCTATATTAGGATGTAATTTTTCAAAAACTTTTAGAAAAACCAGTCCAATATTTAAAGCTAAAATGAGAGCCTTGCCAAGAATGGCACAGCCACGCATCTTTCTGCCCACACAGGGGAAATGGCATGCACCTCTCAAGTTACATGACTCACTCACTACCTGAGAGGGAGAACATGTGACCCAGGCCACTCTGGAGGAGTTAGAACACATTTGAAAAGGTAATTGTAAGAAACAAAATCACTTTTATCTTTAAAAAGTTCACTGTTATTTCTACAGTGTTTATTTTCTCCTAGAGTCTGATTCCCTCTGTGCTATGCCAACATGAATTACTTTAGGGTTTCCTGCTGGATTTCTTGAGCACAAGTAAACACAGGTACAAGGTACTATGCTAGATGCTGGGGCACAAGGGTGAACAAGAGTTTTGTGATCTTGGATCTCACAAAATTTCAGACTTGTTGCTGTGCATTCCACATAACTAAAATCTATCAAAATGTGAAAATATTGGTGTATTTCTTTTAAATGAAAGTCAGTGGGGCTTGCCTAGCATTTATAGAAATACAAAAGCATTACACAGTTGGCTCTGATTTCTGCCAAATAAAAAACACAGTGCCATTTTAAACTATGTGTATAAGTTTATAATAATACAAGAGGCTGGAGAGATAGCTCAGCAGTTAAGAGCACTGACTGTTCCTGCAGAAGACCCAGGTTCAAATCCGAGCACCCACATGATGGTTAACAACTATCCATAACTCCAGTTCCAGGGGATCCAAAGCCCTCTTCTGTCCTCTGTGGGCATTGCATGACATGGGTGCACTTACACATATGCAGGCAAAACACTCATACACATAAAATAAAAATAAATAAAAATACCAAGTTTACTTTTCAAAGTCTCTGATTGCTTGATATTTATTTTTGTTTATTTACTTATTGTGTGTGTTCGTGTGTGTATGCATGCCATGGCATGTGTGTGGAGGGTGGAAGTCAGTTCTCTCCTTTCACAGTGTAGTTTCTAGGGATTGAAATGAAATCAGTGGCTCAGCAGCAAGTATCTTTACTGGTAAAGCCATCTCCCTGACCCCAATAAATATTTATAGTGACTATTTTCCTACCCAACTTTATATTTATTATTTTTATTTTATGTGTATGAATGTATTGCTTGCATGTAGGTAGGTGCAACCATGTCATCATGTACTGCCAGGAGACGTCGAAAGAGGGTGTTGGATCCCCTGGAATTGGAATTACAGATGGTTGTTAACTGCCATGTGGGTGCTGAGAATCAAATTTGGGTCCTCTGCAAAGTAGTCGGTGCTCTTAACTACTGAGCCATCCTTCTACCCCCCAACTTAAAAATTATTTATTTTTATATTATGTATATGAGTGTTTTTCTTGCATGTATGTAAGTGCACCATGTACGTGCAGTGCATCTACTCAACTTTTGTTGCCACTTGAGTTATCCATTTCATGTCTGTGCCAGTTTATTTACTTTGATATTGTTAACCAGTTATTAATACTTTACTTCCTGCATGCTTGTGAAGCAGCTGATTGACTCTTTCATAAAATCTTCTTGAATACAAAAGGTCTATATTGCTACAGGTAGGTAACTAATGCAACAACTGGCTTTGCCAATAGCTTGGGAAGAAGTTCCTCTCTACCCCTGACTTTCTTTTTGAGACAGAATCTCCCTGTAACCCCAGATGACCTGGAACTTATTATGTAGACCAGGCTTGATCTCAGAGATTCACCTGCCTCTGCCACCCGAGTACTGGGATTAAAGGCCTGCAGAACCCTGTCAGGCCCAGCAATTTTCTTTATAATGACACTTCCAATTGAACAGTATTCTAAATTGAAGCTATTTGCATTGCTTAGTGATACTGTTATGCAATATTATGTTGCATTTCATCTGGCGTTAGGTAATACGATAGGCTCTGTTTGTTTAATTTTTATTTTAATATCTGTTTTAGGGATAGATGTATTTCAAGGTGCTGCCTGTAATTCAGGATTTATCACACATGATTATAGCCACTAAAGTGGAAACATCTGTAACACTCATTGTACTAAATGTGCTTTTTCTATCCAAATGTTAAAAATTATTGGCATTCATTTGGAAAGCTTGTTAAGCTTCTCAAATTCTGTACCAGTGAGATCTGGAATATGCCTTGAAGCAACTTCTGTTTACAGACAAAGTCTGTAAGATATCCAAATACCACACTGTGATGTGTTTACAGTTTATAAAAGAATTAAATATCAAGTCCTTTTGGGTGTGCATTTCTAAATGAGCATTGAATGAATGGGGGGGCTGGAAATTGTTCATATCTGGCACATGCCAAATGAATCTTCCATTTACAGCCTACTTTTGGTTGCTGAGGGACTATTTCATGGTCCTTAAGGTCATGACTGGGAATTAGTTGACTTTTGTAATGGATTTCACCTGGAAATGTCATTCCTGTGCAATCAACTGTATCATCTTGGGTCTCTGAGCAATGAAGCTGAACCACTGACAGATGGGGAGTTTTGAAATGAGTTCCAGCTAATTCTGACAGCCGTCACTTCCCACCACTCCTAGTTAAAAATGAACTTTCAATAGGGAGTAAAAAAGAGAATGAAACTCACCCATTACCTATCAATGCTTAATATCATAAATTGTTAGGAGTAATTTCTTTGGGAGAAGGAACCAGTTGATCTAGGCTGTTATGACAACTAAATTAACCCAAATTCATCATACCATATCTTGCAGACAAGTTAAGCTTACAACTTACCTCCCAGAAAAACAAACAAACCAGTTACAATATTTTTTAAAAAAAACCATTGTCGAAGATTTTACAAAGAAGTGCAAACTCACCTTCACAGAGCTTAATTCAGTTCTTTGTCAAGGCTTATATTTTAGATCTTCCCTGGAAATGCAGAAGAGCATTGCTTGAAAAGTCAAGAAGCACCCAATTGTTTGAATGATTTATATGTCGTGGGAAACTCTCAGGGTGGCTTTATCAAAGTACAGCCAAACAGATGGCTTTAGCAGAAGCATTGGATGAGAATTAAAAAATGAGTTTGGAATAGTCCACATGAAAGATGGCTAAGATACATAGACTTACGTTACTGTCATTACTGATGGGTGTTCCAGCCTTTCTCACTATGCACACATCTCCTCACGATATCTTCTATATCTTTGAAACTTTGGTCCTCATGTGCCAGGGATGACCAGGCAAATTCAAACCCTACTGATACTAATTCTCCCCACTACCCTGCCCCTAGGTGTACTATAAAAGATAGAAGAACGATGGTTAGGAGAATAAATTTGTGGAATTTTCTAAGATGTGAAGAGAGTAATGTATTTGGTAACATAAAAATGGAAAAGTGACAGTGCTCATCAGTGTAAGATAAGCACAGATAAGTTAGCAGAGAGACAAGTTTGAGGATATGTATTGAGTCATGTAGAACATTTTGGGGTCGCTTGTGCATGGGGAGTGATGTAATTTAGAAACTCAGAAAACAACATGTGAAGTCTTGATATCAAACTCTCTCTCAATGAAGATGTAGAGCAAAAGCGAGCAGGTAGGGTTTAAGTGATCATCATAGTGCAAATATATTCCTTTTGCAGGCCAGGTAAGGTGGTACAGGACAGGCCTGTAATTCCCAATACTCAGGATCTGAAGCAGGATTCCTGGAATTTTGAGGCCAACTTACTAATAGTGAGTCCTGATCTAGCCTGGGCTACAGTATGAGATACTGTCTCAAAACATTAAAAAGGAAAACAAATAAACCCCTTTCCCATATTTAAACTGAAAAAAAGTTTGAGCTGAGGTCACTTGAAGTAACATTTTAGCACCTGACAGTAAAGTGGTTATTGGTTTCCAGAGATAGCCTTTGTGTAAGATTCTCTTCCATCAGTAGGTACTAACTGGAGACTCAAAAAATTCACTTGTCCCCAAACTGAATGAGGACATGCAGGATACAGGTTGTGACCTTTCAGCTTTACTTTGAGTAGATTAATGTTTTTTTAACCTGATGGAATTCAGAGTAGGAGCACACTGGGAACAAAAGCACATCTTCAGATAGCATGTGTAGTTAAGAATTAGCTGGATGGTGTGGCTACACACCAGCGGCAGAAGCAAGCAGGCATGCGCAAGGTCTTGGATTTGATCTCCAGCACGTGTGTGCAGGCATGAATACACACACACGCATGCACACACACACACACACACACACACACACACACATCACTGAGCAAAACACAAAGTGTGGAGTGTGCGGGGTGGGTGGGAGTTGAACCTACACTCAGAATTGTTATTGAGAAGGGTTACTATTTTTATAAAAACAGGCTATGATTTTGAAAGAGCCATATGATGAAAAGTGCCTTGTAAGGCTAGCTGCAATGGCAGCACTCAGGAGGCAGACAGGATTGCTGCAGATTGGAGGCTAGTCTGGCCTACGGTGTAAGACCTTGCCTTGCTTCCTCCTCTGCCTCCTCCCAAAGAAAAGTGCCCTGCAGAGATTAAAAAAAAAAAATTCAGAAGGGATGACGAATGAGGCAGTGGACACAATATTTTTGTCTAAAGTACCGATCATAGATTTTCCATTATGTCATTAACCTGCATATCAAACATCTTTCATCTTCTGTTCTAGTTTGTTTCTCCACTGCTGTAACAACCAACTCTGACCAATACCAACTTGGGGAGGAAAGGTTTATTTGGCTTACAACTTCCAGGTCACAGTTCATCAGGGAGCCCAAGGTAGGGACTCAGGACAGGAACCCGAAGGCTGGAACTGGAGCACAGACCATGGAGGAACCCTGCTTACTGGCCTGCTCCCCTCGCCCTTGATCAACCTTTCTTAAACAATATAGGCCCACAATGGGTTGGGCTTCTCACATCACTCAGTAATCAAGAAGATGCCTCATAGACATGGCCACAGGCCAGGCCAATGGAAGCAACTCACCAATTCAGCCTCCATCTACTGAGGTGTGTCAAGTTAACCAGTACAACTGACCCCTTGTCAACTTGATACACAAACACATCACTATTAAACCACAACCTTTCCATTTCTTGTCCCCAAGATATGTTAATATTAATATCACAACATAAGACAGTACAACCTTAAAAGTGCCACAGTCCTTAAGAAATCCAAACACTTAAAAGTTCATAGTCTCTTTTAAAAGTCTTTTAACTGTGGGCTCCTGTAAAATCCAAAACAAGTACTGTCAAAAGGGAAGAACTGGGCACACCTAAGGAAAACCCAAGTCCAGCAAAGTAGCTCAAGGCTGGACATCTGCGATTCACTCACGATCTTCTGGGCTCCAAAAGGTTCTGGCAGCTCCACTTCTCTGACTCTGCCATCCACAGCACACACAACCCATCTCCCAGACCCAGGCTGGCTCCATTCCATACCTGCTGCTGCCCTTGGTGGTCATCCCATGGTCCTGTTATCCCCAAAAAGCTGGGGTCTCCACTGAAAATGAGGTTGCACCTTTACCAATGGCCTCTTCTGGCCTCTGGGGTGCAAAGCCTCAGCTACTTGTGACCCCTTCACGCTTTTTAACTCCAGAACCATACAGGAGACTCTTACACATTACCAAGTCCTGCTTCCAGCTTGAGATGGAGGCTTGGGTCCCCCTCTGGCCCATAGCTTCTGCGCTGACCCTGAGGAAATACTTCCCAGATTATGCCACAGTGATGCTGGGCTCTTGTTACAGCTGATTTTTTAGCCCCAGCTAACTAGCATCAAATTGTCCCAGTAAAGCAAAGGATTCACTTCAGTGGCTCTGGTCTCTTCATAACGAGAGCCTATTCTTCAGCCCCAGCTGACCAGAAACTACAGATTCTCAATTCAAAATATTGCACAAACAGCCCTGATAGTCTCTGCTTCCTTTTGAAGCTTCACAAGCAAGGCCTCTATCGTCCACAACTCTTTCAGCATAACTATTCCAAGTCCCACAGCAACAAACTAAGCATTCAATGGCTTTTCCAGCCCAAAGTTCCAAATGTTTCCACAACCCTCCGCAAAATATCAAGGTCAGGTCTATCACAGAAATACCCCATGATCAATCCTGGTACCAATTTCTGTTCTAGTTTGCCTTCAATTGACATTGACAAAACACTCTGACCAATACCAACTCGGGGAGGAAAGGGTTTATTCAGTTCACATCTCCCAGGTCACAGTTCATCAGGGAGCGAGCCAGTAAGCAGGGTTCTTCACGGCCTGTGCTTCAACTCCTGCCTCCAGGTTCCTGCCCCGAATTCCTACCTTGGGCTCCCTGATGAACAGCTTGAGTTGGAAAGAACTGGGTATTCTTTCTCAATTGGATTTTATTTACTTATTTCTTTTAGAATTTCATATATGGAATATTGTCTATTATTTCCATCCCTCTCAATCCCCCTCCAAAGGCTTTGTCTAAATTTTTATTGCTACATATAAATTCAGAAAATACAGACATAAATGCACCGAGTTTATTAAGTGGTGCTCCTGTGTACCTGTATCTGGGGCTGTCCATTTGGGATTAGATAACCTCTCAGGGTGCTAGTTGCTGGAGAAAAATTATTCTTCCTCACTCCCTCAGCATCCATTGTCTGTAGCTCTTCATCTTGAGGTGTGAACCCATGACACTCCCCCTGTTCACCTTGGCATGTCAACTGGTTTAGTCAATATGATCTCATTAGACTATCATCCTGTGGAGACTTCATTGGTGTAGTTTCCCTATCATATCCAGAATACAGTAACTAGCAACAGGTATTTTGTCCCTCTGGTTCTTAACATTCTTTGTTGATTAGATGTTCCTGAGTCTTGGGTGCCAAGGTTGCATTATCTGAGTTTCAGTATTTCAGTCACTTGTTTTCTGCATTTGAGTAGTTGTGGGACATTGTGAGTGTCCATCTGCTGCAAAAAGCTTCTTTAATGAGACAGTTGTCTGTAAATATAAGGATAGGTATTTAGAATACAGTAAGAAACTTGTCTAGAGAAGTGACAGAAGTATGTTCTTTAGGGTCTATTATCTCTCCAACCATGTATACTTGGCTGTTTACAGTACCATGCATAACTTTCCTCCCACTGAGCAATTAGACAGCTGTTGATTACCCCCAACATAAAAGTGCCACTACCACACTAATAGTTTGCTGGGCTGGTCATTTTTGTGGTTCATAGACTTTACAGCTGGGTAGGATCCTTGATTGGTTTTTCTCTCTTAACAGGATGCGTATCTTCTGATACTGTAAGAGCTAGTTTTTGGCAGGCAGACTTCCTGGTCAGTTCCAGCTCAACTGCTTTAAGTTCTATGTCTGAAGTATGTTCTGTCTTCAGCAATAAACTCTTACCTTCAAATTCTAGGAGGCAATCAAGGGCTGTAGCCTGTATTATTTTGGGAGTCTTTTCGACTATTCTGACCACCAACTCAAAGGGAGGTTCCCTTGCCTGGCACAATGATTTTTGTTACACAGTGATAATCTATACACTCACGTATATATGAGTGAGGCCAGGTTTAGATGGAGCTATACACCTGTACTCCCTCCCTTCCTCCTCTCTCTCTCTCTCTCTCTCTCTCTCTCTCTCTCTCTCTCTCTCTCTCTGTTTAGATGGATCCACAACAGAATTTTATCAGTACTTCAAAGAACTACAACCAATGCTACATAAATTATTCAAAAAGAGAAACAGAGGGAAAACTCATTATATGAAGCCAGCATTACTCTAATACCAAGACCAGGTAAAAACCACCACAATAAAAAAATTACAGGTGAATACCCCTAATGAATATAGATGCAAAAACTCTTAATAAATCTTCAAACCACATACAGACAACATATCAAAAAGATTAACCACCATGATCAAGTTGGTTTTATTCCAGAGATGTAGGAATACTTCAATATATGTAAGTCACTAAATATAATAAATCATATAAATGGACCTAAAGACAATAATCACATGATGTATCTCAGTACATGCAGAAAAGGCCTTTGACAAAATCCAACATACTTTCATGATAAAAATCCTAGAGGGAATTGGACTGAAGGGTACATACCTCAATATAATTAAGGCTACATACAACAAACTACAGTCAACATCATTCTAAATGGAGAAAAACTGGAAGCAGTCCCATTAAAATCAGGAACTAGACAGGGCTGTCTGCTATTCTCACTCCTTTGTAATACAGTACTTGAAACTCGACTATAGCAGTAAGAGAAGAGAAGGAAATTAAAGGGGTATGAGCTGGAAAAGCCACTTATTCCTCTTTGCAGGCGGGAGATGAGATCTCAAAAATTCCACCCGAAAACTAGAAGTTTTTAACACTTTCAGCAAAGTGGCAGGATACAAAATCAATTAACAAAAACCAGTAGCCTTTCTATATACCAATACTGAGCAGTGAGAGAAAGATCACAGAAACACTTCTTCCTATTCTCAATTAGATTTTAAATATAACAACTGTTTGGTTTGGTGTGAAGATCCCTTGGAGACACAAACTTAAAAGTGCATTAAGCTAAATATTTGTTTTCAGCACAAACACAGGCTAAATAAGATAAACGAACAAGTTTAGGTAATTAAGTTGCAGTTCTGTGTAATCCCTACAGTGACACGAATGATTAAAATGTTTCCCCACTACTCATTATTAGCAAGAAACCTATGGATTATTTTCAAATTTGGTCCTGGTATATGCATCTTGATCTAATATGAAATACCAATTTATGACATTCATGATTATATAAAATTACAGAGTACATACAGAGCAATCACGACAGGAAAATCAGTCTTTAAAATTTGCATCTTTAATACATCAAGTAATCAGGAAAAAAATACTAGAATTTTATTCATGACAGGCATTTAAACAATATTTACAACTTCATGGACACATACATCTACATTTTCACACTGAGGTTTTAGAAAAGAAAATCACATGCACAAGTAAAACAATGTATTAACATACACTAGAATTCCAAATTCATCTTGGGCCATAATTTTATGACTTTCTAAAGTTTTCTTATTTTTGAAAATTATAAGAGAAATTTAATCCATTATTTTAAAAAAATGTCCTACTCAAGTTGTGGTGTATATGTAGTAAAATTAAACTGATTCTATGCTGACTTAGGGATTTTCAAAAGTAGCAAATATTTTAGAAACATGAAACATAACCTCTGCTGAAATTTTATTTAAAATACAAAAGTTTCATTATTAATTTGCTGAACATGTCTGAGTAAACAGTTTCAGGTGGCTTTCTTTCAGACTTCAAGCACTTCTGAGAGGACCCTGGCAAACACTTGCAAAGGACAGCAACACTTCGAAAAGCAGAGCATCAATTTCATTTTTTCTCCTTCATTTCTAAGTGACTCATCGCAAATTTTCTTTTGAAACATTTCTTGCAAATTTTCTAACTGTCCTTGAATTTATTTTGTAGATGTTTCTTTTATAGCCTGAAGAAATAAAGATGCACATAAGCAAATAAATTATCATTCAAAGAGCTTTCTTGTTCATTGATTTATAACAATTTGCTGACAAAAGTTTACTATTGGAATTCATAGTTAATTAACACGATTTGAAATACAACAACAAGGAAACAATATCTTTGGTTTAAAAGTTGTTAATTTCGTCTCTCCATGCTGTAACTGATGTTTTAGTAAGCATGTGTGCAAAGATACCAAGAGCAGTCAGTGAAGAGAATACTTCACTTTTTTTCCATCTTCTTGAAAAGAGAATTTTTTTTTCAGTGTATATTTACTGAATTTTTGTGCATTTCATACAATAGACCCCCTTATCTGCACCCTCCTATATATAGCCCACCCAAAGGATTTTGTGCATTCTGTCATGTATGTTAAGGCCTATCACATCAAGTTTTTGTACCCAGATGTCCCTCAATGTGAGTTCATCCACTGGAACCTGTTCAGCCTATCTTGTGTCATTCCCTTAAAGATCAAGTCTCTCCTACCCAGCAGTAATCAACTGCTAATAGTTCCTTGGCTTAGGCTGGGGCTTCTTGCACATTTCTCCTGGTCTATGCTGAGTTTTTGTCTAGACTGAGTTTGTATGGATGTTGTACATGTTGTCACCACTGCTGTAAGTTCACATGAGCAAGTGCCCAGGGGCCTGGAGGACTCTGTTTCCTTATGGTCATGCAACACCCCTGGCGTTTATCATCTTTCCACCTCCCTCTTCCACAATGGTCTTGAGCTCTGGGTGGGTGAGGTTTAGTATGAGTTCTAGCCAATGACACACACACTGCGGTCTCTTATTCTCTACATTTTGGCCAGTTGTGGCCATCTGTGTTCATTGCCCTCTGTTATACGAAGAAACTTTACTGCTGAGAGTTCAGAGATGCATTTGCATTCTCTCTACCCACTATTCCACCATGTTCCATGAGCCTTATGTATAGAGATTCTGTTGTAGATCTGTCACTTAGGGCTGGATATCTCACAGGCACATAATTCTCTGTGTGTTGACCAGTTGTAGAATTCTGTAAGTCTCCATCTTTGATGAGTAGTGACTGGTATGTAAATATCAGATTAAGAGTGCATACATACCCACTGTTGGTCTGCTTTCTTGTAAAAACTTATCATTTGAATTATCCTGTCGAATGCGTTTGGCAAATCCATGATTTTCTTCAGCAATTAACGGAGTATTTGATGTAGAACTTGTGGGGAAAAGTTTTCATTTTAGTTAAAGAATTAAAGAAAAACTTTGATTTGTGTCCTATATTGTAAGGATAAAAGAAATGAAATACAGAGATAATAGTTGTGAAACCCACAGAAGTGAAGGCATTAAGAACACTGTTGCCCCCACCCCCAAATCCACTTGTAAGTTAGATAAAATGATGTGGGGGCACACGGCCATTGTTCTACAGAATATTTCCAGCATGTTCTGCTGGAGACACGAGTGCTGTTTGCTATTCACAGTGTGGAGTAAGTCAAAAGGATAAAAATATAAGTTCTTGTTACTGTGTCAAAACGGTATGCTCCTGTAAGGCTAGATCAAAAATTAAAAATACCGTTAAGATAAAATCCAATATTCCCAATTCCATTAGATAAAATTCACTTTAGTATTCAGAGGTTTTAATTTATTTTAGAGGAAATAAAAAGTTATGAAAGATAGAACACAGATGGAAACTTCCTGTCTTTACACTTTAAAATCACTTTAGAAGATACACACCCCTAGATATGTATATAAAAGCTGCTAAGTGGAAAATACCAGAGTTTATTACTTTCAAGCTCATGTAGCTTTAATTGGGGAAAAGGAAGATTAAAAAAAGTAATTATGTACATTTCTAGCATTAATCTCCTTTAACCTCAGTTAATGGCAGGATCTAATTATTAATACCAGAGGGAATGTAACAGAGTCGTAACTAATAGTCCATGAATAGTCAAGTCGCTTCCTTTTTGTGCTCTTTAAAGTTATTTTCCAGTATCAGTTTCTCATGTGGTAGTCCTTTAACTCAACTAGAACCACAAATACAGTTTACATACTTAGGTGTTTCTGAAAAACTGAATGTTTGATAATGACCACGTTTACATTTTAAAATCATTCTTAGTATAAACATTTGCCACATTTTAATAAACATAACTAATTTTAGTAAACACATGATACCAGTAAAGACCTAGAATACTTACCCTGGCCCACTTAGCATCATTTGAAGACCATCAGTGGGTCCCTGAAATCTGAGAGAGTACTAAACCTAATGCACGCTACATTTTTTTCTAAGCTTTCACGTTTTGTTTAAAGGAAGCAGATTATTGCTTGTTTGGTATATCTAACGTGCCAGCATCATTGCTCTTTTGGGCTTGGGAATGTATTAAGTAAAATAAGTGTTGTTTAAACACCAAGCACTGCCCATTCTGTAACAGTTGTTCCTTTAACAAACATGGCTACTAAGTGGATCACAGCAGGTAGTGAGTTGGCATAGGCATACTGGATAAAGGGATGATTGATGTACGATGGTAAGAGACAACACAAAGATCATCAGACCTCTCAGAATGGTATGCAACAAAATTTTACACTGTTAATTTTTGGAAATTTCCAATTATGATTTTCAAACTTTGGTTGACTACAGGTAACTGAAATCAGAGTGCAAAACCATGGGTCAGAGGTACAACTATATATACATGTATAAACGTCAAAGATAGCAAGAGACTTTCAGGAAAAACCAATCCATGAGCACAGAATCTATCTACATGTTTCAAGGCTCTGCTATATTGTGTTTTGGAGGAGCAAGAAACAATTCTAAACTTACTTATGGGAAGACACTCTATGAAGTGTTAACTATGCAATTTGTAAATTTGTGTCCATGGCAGAAAACAGGAAATTTAGTTAGCTTTAACTGCTATACTTTATTAATATAGCAAAGAAAAAAAGGGTAGAAAAAGTCAGATCATTTTCTATTTACTCAGTATACTTGTGACTGTACGCACTGCATGTCACATAACTCAGGACACTGTATTAGTTCTGTTTGTGGTTTGCAGTACTTCTTAAGTCTGTAATTTAATCTGTTTTGTAAGTTTTAAAAAATTATTTGCCCTCATCTTAAAATACTGTTTTTTCCTATTTCCTTATTCCCTTCTGAGTGAAAATACCCATTTCTACACAAACACAGTTCCATGCTCAAGTCCCCACTCTTATCTCTGCTGACTTTCTGCCCCTTCCTCTACTTTAGACTTTTCCCCACCCTCTACCTTCCAGCTTACTAATACTCTTTCCCTGGACAAATCTGTTAAATTGATTTATTACATTTTAAATTTCAGTAGTCTATCTTTTTAGTTCTAGTATATCTATTTGATTAATTTTTAACAAAATACAGTTCTTTGGCAAATTTTTTATCTTATCTACTCTGTGACTCATCATTAAAGTTATTTCCAGAGATATCAAATTTCCTTTTGGAAGAAGGTAAATATCACCTGAATCCAGGAAAAGACTGAGTTGGTCTAAGATCTGTTTCAGGCTTTTATAAGCCAGTTTATTTCTAGTTTATCCTACTGCTGGGGCATAACACTTTAAAGATTTCAAATAAAATTCTGGGGTATTTAATAGGCCTTCTTCCATATGACTTTTGTTCCCCATTTTTTGGGAGGGTAGGGACAGGGTATTACTGAGGAGTCCTGACTGGCCTAGAACTCGCTCGCTATGCAGACATAAAGCTGGCCTCAAACTCAAAGAAGTCCACATGCCTCTGCCTCTCGATATGCTGAGATTAAAGGAATGTTCCTCACCTGGCCCTCATGGCTTTTGAACTTCAAGCCTGTGCTCCAGTTCCACCAGAATCTCAAACTCTGTTTAATACTGTACCCTCCTGGAAGCCACTTTCAGCTTGTTTTCTTACTCAACTGAGCTGAGAAGTTGGCAAACCTTTGACTCGGGTCCCTAGCCCAGTGAGAAGTGCTAATCACTTCTGCTTCTATTTTTTGTTTGGCCTCTGGCCTTATCCCAGGAACTGTTAAGCTCTAAATGGAAAAAAAAAGAGGCAAAGTCAAGTCAGACTTCTATGTCATGCTTGTGCTTTCCTGGGTCTTATACTCCAAGTCCTGGCTGCCTTGGTCCTTCTTGAGAGCCTCCAATAAGCTGCTGGCTGTATTATATCCAGCTTTTACATTCGAAGACAACTGTAACTGCTCTTGCTGGGTGGCTTGTTCTGATCGAAGTTATAGTGTCACAGCAAGAAACAGCAGACGCCTCATTTCATTACAGTTTATTTATGCATCAAAATCTATTAAGACAATAAGAAGTCTAGGGGCAAAGAAACTCAGTAATGTTTAAAAGGACAAATAGCTAAATGAGTAAAAAACTGCCACCAGAAGACGTTAAAATCAAGTGACATTTTGGAAGCTAGATTTTTCAATTTATTTTTAATAATCTAAAAGATGGAATACTTTATGTAAATTTCAAATGAAATTCTTGGGCTTCATCAAGGTCTCTTGTCAATAACATAAATCCAGTGTTTCGTTCAGAGTGACTTAGCACAGATGTGATTTAATAGGAAGTGATAGTCTAACAATAATAAAAAAAAAAGGCATGGGAAATGAAAGCATAAAGATGGTTGTTCTAGTTTGTTTCTCCATTGCTATGAGGAAACACTCTGACCAATACCAACTTGGGGAGAAAAAGGGTTTATTCAGCTTATCTCCTGGTCACACAGTTCATCACTGAGGAAGCCCAAGGTAAGAACTCATGGCAGGAACCAGAAGGCAGGAGCTGGAGCACAGGCCATGGAGGAACGCTGCTTACTGGCTTGCTCCCCTGCTCAACTTGCCTTCTTATATAACAAAGGCCTACCTGCACATGGGTGGCATCACCTACAGTGGGCTGGGCCCTCCCACATCACTCAATAATGAAGACGATGCCCCACAGACATGGCCACAGGCCAGTCCAATGGAGGCAATTCACTAATTAAGGCTTTCTCTACCCAGGTGTGTCAAGTTGACAACTAAAGCTATCCAGCACAATGGCCTTACACAAAGATCAAAGCAGTTTGCAGTTAATCATACCTTGTCAACTTCCGCCTCCTCTTGGCAGCGGCAGTCAATGCCATGTAGGATGGCAGGACACTTGATACAGGCAAAGAATCCTTAGCTGAGAATGAAGGGTCAAGCCTGCACATTAAACAGAGACAAATAAAACAACATTTTAATCTATACTGCACAGAGAAAAGTAATTTGCACTCCTGTAATTAGTAAACCATTTGAAGTCTTACTTTTTTATCCTATAAGAAATTCCCTCAATTGCCATGAGGAGTTTTTCTCTTTTTAGAGCACCACAGGCAGAGATGCTGTGGAGACATTTCTGCATTCCTAATAGCAAAGAAAAGTTGAGGCATTTTTCTTGCCATATTTAGATTGGATGTGGTTATGTAGTTGAATGTTTGCTTGGATGACATACAATCAACCATAAAGAGATGTAACTGAGTGGGCTGACACTGATAAACAATAGATGGTAAACCATGGGCATTCTTTTAGTGAAGCACTGCTAAAGGCATGGCCATCCTTCAATGATGATTATGCTATGTAACTTCAGTGTATGAAGAACAAACTTCTTAGTGTTTTCCAGCTTAATGAAGGTCAATTCACTTAGGTTATCAAATTTATGATTTTAAAACACTGCTAGGGGATTCATACTCAACGAAGACTCAATATGAATGAGACACTTTTCTAATGAAGATGTAACACTTGACATGAAATCGACCCCCGAAATAGATAAAAGAAAAGGGAGTTAAGGAAGTTAATAATTTAAGGACTATGGGAAAAAACAAAACAAAACCCAAATGAACCATAAAGTGCTCCTTTTTGTACCTTTGTAAACTGTTTCTGTTGTCTGATACTGAATCCTGTTCAGGTAGTTTACTCTGTAGGCTCCGGATGTCTTCACATACAGTAAATGTACAGTCCAAATCCTCTTGTTTAGAGTTTGTTTTCCTTTTAAAAGGAGAATCTACTTCACACAACATTTTCAGAGAATTGTCATTGTTTATGTTTGAGTTGTTGGCCTGAAAACTTGCCGCATGTGATGAAGGTCTTAAGGCTGGAGACAGATTTTGGAAAGGCTTTCTGCAGTCCTCTGGAGTATACGTAATAGGCTGAAGTTCTTTGCTTAGAGAATCATCAAGTTGAATACTTTCTGACAGTGTAGACTTCTGAGTACGTTTTACTTTTAGGGGTGAAGGCATTAATTTTCTCCGGGTTCGTTTTTGTGGAGACATTTTAAACAAGTTAGGTTCACTTGAGGATGTGCCTATTCGAAAATATTAAAAAGTTCAATAATATTGTCTCAAAAGGCAATCCAATAATCCTAATAGTGTCCAGAGGCTCTATAACATAAATTTGATTTTAAAACAGTAGTATCAATAGATTTATAAGTATAGCCACCTTAAGATACTAAGTAATCACAAAACCAAATATCCAATCGGTTCTAACAATGCACAAGGAATTTCCAGCTTTCATGGTAGACCTGGGACTAAGATATAGTATTTAACATTTGTATATATAGAGATTAATACTTATACTATTATAAAATATCACCAGCTTATTAGTACTACTTAAGCGCAAGTCTTGTCTAGGTAAACAAGAATGGCAATAACCAAAAAAAAAAAAAACCCAGTTAAAGAATTGCATCTGTTATGGGGCCAGGTAGATAGGCATTTCAGTTGACTGTATTTTATCATTTAGCATACATAGCTAATCAATTTGCAAACATTAGATTTAATATTAAAGATAAACGAATATAGAATTGAAGAGTCTAGAGTATTTTAAATCTTGCCACTCAACCAAAGTGGATCTTCCAAATGTTAATAGGGCACCGATTTTGATGATCTTTCTTCAGCCTTATCCTACAACTTTCTGCAGCTCTTTGAAATTATGTATTATCTCTCCAATATCGTTACTCTCCTTTTCCTCCATTCAGTAATTATCTATGCTTCTTTAAGGAGCAGTATGTGACCATATTAATCCATATTTTCTCTTTTTTCTAACTATCCCTTTACTACTGGTACTATCATTTCAGTTAGTGTGTCTCAAATAACTAGTCTTTTAAAACCCTTTTCATTTTCCTTTGTATTTGTCAACTCCTCTAAGAACTATAATTCAAAAAATACTTATAGCTTTAAAATTGTGATTATACCATCTTTTAATTAAAGACTTTTAGTAATCTTTAATAGAAACATGCTAGGGCAATTTTTGGTGCTGGATCCCAAATTAAGAAACAAACTGTCCTGTTACAATTTCAAAGTGTGAATTCTCAAAGTACTCAACATGCTTTCATCATTTAATAAAAGAGGGTGAGAAACATTTGTATACTTAAAGTCCAAAACAACAAATTAACAATACATGTAACAGTATGCTTCATCACCTCTGACATGCTTATCTTACACTTGCTATTCTGCCCACCAGATTCTGATGAACCTCAAAGGGCCTGACATGAAGTGCCTTAGCTTGGCATACACTGCTCATGAGGAAAAAATTCCATCAATACTTTTAATTATAAATAAAAACTCTGAATTGATTAGCTAATATCACTTAATACTAAAAGCAGCGCAGTGCGTATTTCAGTAAGGTGATTCAGGATTCCAGCAAAGTTAAAAAATACATGTATAGCAATTACCAATAGTACATGGATTATTCTTATGATGACAGCTGACAACAGGCTCTGCTATGGGTAGGTTGTCAATTACCCTCTAGGAAATACAATTTAAAAACAGGAAGAAAAAATGATCTCTAGTCTACCAAGGAATTTTACTTTTCTGAGAACTAGATAAATGAGATCTAGATCTTAAAATAATTTTCCACTCTCTTTAACATGACATTTGTCAAATTTTCCATTACCAGATATTTTTATACTAATGCTGCAGTGTAAAGACAGTTACTTTTCTTCACTGTGCTGCTACCACCAATTTGGTGGCTAATAATAGCTAGAAGATTAACTTCTTTTCCCATGAGAGGCACAGGGGTATAGAAGACAGAAAACTATACTGAGGAAGGAGAACTGAATTGGGAGTCAGGAGACTTGAATTCTATTTCTGGTTTCACCAAAGACTCACTGAGCGACCTTGGGCAACTCAGTGAGTTAAGCAGTGTAGGCATTAATACCCCTCTGAAAAATGGGGATACTACCTTTTTATGGACAGGGGATTTTCTAGGATTAAATGATAGGAATATTTGGGGTTCACAAAAGGCTCTAGAAATTAAAAAAAAATGCCCAATTGATAGTACTACAACTCTCAAAAAGTGGTCATTTACATTCCAGTAGTCTATCAATAATGAATTCAGTTATCTCTAAAATAATACATTTCAAACAATGGGTTTCAATGGACGGATAGAAGGTTTCTTAAAACTGATCATAAATTGTGATATAAGCTAAATGTATTGTTGAAATAAGCACTTAAGTGCTATTTGCTATGCAGGTTTTACAACAATATCCAAATACTACACAAAATGGGACATGAAATCTCTAGAGATAAAGATGTCCACAGTCACTACTTCTCTTGTACTTATCTAGAAAGAATACTCTCTGGAGTGGTGACCTGGCAAATGGAGGCCCATGTTGTCCCTATTGCTAGTAAGAGTATGAAACGAGTCTACCATAAGACACCAAAAAACTTGTTAACTGTCTTCTGGGCACTGTAAACATGAACTCAACATCTAATTTCTTATGACCTTACTAACAACTGCTCAAGGAAAGAAATAGTAATGTCATAATGGTTTATCTTTAGTTAGCTATAATTCTGAGTTCTTAAATGATAAGCTGTAGGAGAGACATGGAGATGCAGTAGTTAACATGGATTCACAAACTTACTGTTTTATTTGGCTTGGAAGAGATGCTGTGAATATATAACATGGACAAAATAAAAATCTTTTTATTCTATCAATTTTGTTAAATTCATGTAAAATAATAAGGTAGATAGTTAATTTAGAACCACCTAGGTTGACTAGTTCATAAGAAAAGTTTAGGAGGTAATAAAAGTAAAATCAGTATTTAAACACTTCCACAAAAGTTAAACACTCAAGGTGGTGTAACTAAATATATAAGGATGACCCGACTTAATGAAAACTAAAAACACGTAATAACTTTGAATCTGATTTCTAGAATATACAGTATTATTCTTTAGCTAAAAAGTACAGCAAATGTAAAATAAAAGGTTAGGTTTACCATAGAGTTTATAGGTTGTAAGAACTACTGAAAATGCTATACTCATGTCGATAGAAGGGAACTGCTGTACTTTTCCATTCAGAAGGGTGTACAGTAAATTTCCAGAAGATCTGGCTTTAGGTAAATACACCTAATTCAGCCTGGGATAGTACTATTTACCAAGCGGAGACAACGCTATTATCAAGAAGTTTTCAGTCTTAAAGAATACAGAAGTGATAAAGAAGGAACCTGGAGGCAGATTATATTCCTTTAGACAGTTCCCATAAAATAAGCCTAGAAAGGTGGTATATGCCTATAATTCTAGTATGCAAGAGGCTAAGGCAGAAGAGAGTTCAAGTCCAGCCTAGGCTATGTGGCAGGTGCCTGTGCATAAACAAACAAGTAAACAAACAAATATGCAGTGGAGTTGGCATGGCAAGATGAAACAGGAAAATGAGTAACAAGCCTGCTGCTACAACTCACATGAAAAACGACATCAACATGGATAAGATAGAGATGTAGAATGATGTGCCAGAATAAAATTGTATGAAAACCATATATAGTAAATCCATAACACATTTAATGGTGTGTGTGTGTGTGTGTGTGTGTGTGTGTGTGTGTGTGTGTATGTTATCTATCATAAAGAACAAACATGAGTTCAAAGAAGTGAACAGTCACTTCTGGTTATCAATGGTATAACAGCATTCAGAGACTACACAAAACAGAACCACAAAATCTCAAGGGATAAAGACACTCTAAAAATACACCCAACATACCAGACCCCACTCCTGCTCAAGTCTTATATCAAATGGTGTTACACTTCCCTGCAATGGACTTAATTTTTCTTTCTGGCTGAATAAAACATCATTTTGTATATAAATACTGCAATTCCTTTCATTTGTTGATGGACATAGGATGATACCATAATTTGGCTATTCTGAGTACTGCAGGGATAAATATAGGTGAGGCATCTCTTGTATGATGACTTTAATTACTCAGTATATGCTAACGAGTGGCACAGTGAGACAGATCACAGAGCAGCTTTATTTTTTGTTTTCTGAAACATCTATACTATTTTCCATGGTAACTGGACCACTTTACATGCTCAATAAGTGTCTAAAGGTTCTTGTCCCCTCATATCCTCATCAGTATTTGTTTTCTTGATGATTACCATTCTGACTGAGGTCAGCATTTCCATATAACACATGCATATCCTTCCACATACTCTAAATCATCTCTAGGTTATTTATAGTAGAATGAAAATACCATGCAAATGGGATCTGTTTTGTCATCCTCTTCCTACTACTCATCAGGCTGAGGTCCTGTTTTCTACTGAAGAGCTCTGATCAAAGGAACTATAGGAATTGTGAATTTGCTTCCTTCCCTCTTTAACAATAGAAACTCTGGGATTTCTTATTCAGAGACGTGTACACCATTATCACGATGAGGCAGAAGAAAGCCAAGAAGGGGAGAAAAGACAAGTGTGGAGGATGCTAGAATGAATAGTAGATAACAAGCTTTTGAAAATGAACTTTGCTTCCTCCGAGGTAGTTGTACAAAGACCAAAGGTAGGAGAAAAGTGAGGCTGGTAGAATGTCAGGAATGAGCACCCCTTAAAGTTAGGTAGTTGACTTTCTTTGAAAATATCAAACTAACAGATTTCCTTTTATAGACAGACATACTATGGTTTCAGATACAAAGACTAAGCGTTCTACCCCTAACATCTTGTTAATTACTGCATTCAGTACTTTAAAAAGAAGTCAATGCATTTTAATCCATGTTTATTGAAGCATGGAAATACAAAACATAGTCTTATAAGGAACTTAGATTTCTCCTCTTCCCACCACCTCCACCACCATACTGGTGAATGAACCAAGGGCTTTGCATATCTAGGCAAGCTTTCTACACTGACTTGTATCTTTAGCCCTTCCCATACCCTCCCCTGCTTTGAGACAGGATCTTACTAAGTTGCCCTGGGTAGTCTTGAACTTGCTCTGTAGTTCAGGCAGACTTTGAATTAGTGATTTTCCTGCCTCAGATTCTTAAGTAGCTCAGATTACATGCCTGTACCACCAGGCCTTGAATCTTGGTGTGCGTGCGTGTGTGTGTGTGTGTGTGTGTGTGTGTGTGTGTGTGTGTGTGTGTGCATGTATGAATATATATTAGAATCTTTTCTATCTGCTAGGGGAAATTAGAAGGCACTGAAAACTTTTTCACTAGAAGCAGCAGTATTTGTTCAACTTCTTTTTGCACTGTCTCACTAGACAAACATATACAGTATAGGAGATAAATTACACTTTGCAAAAGGCAGATGATTTACTGAAGATAAGAAGCTGGGTAGTGGTACCTAACCTCCATCCAGATTACCTTTAAAACCACCATATGATAAACGCAAGAGAAAATGGTTTTGAGGTGGTGGTGGTGATGGGAGAATAGTGTCATCTATATACCAGAACTTCTGACAGCTTTCTGAAGGATACTGTGTGGTGAGACTGCAGTAAAGGAAGGCATGAAAGAATGTGATATGTTGTCGTCTGTACCATTCATCCTTTTGTGCTATCTGAGTTAAAGTCCCTTAAAGTAGAACTAGCAGGTAAGTGGGGATGGTGGAGAAAGGGAGCCAAGGCTACGGGATGTAGGAGAATGGTATTAGCTGGTGACAAACAGTATTAGAGGATATAGTCCTAACCCAACTATCTCACACAGAAAGGAACACTTAACAGAAAATGTCATTCTGTGGCACATCTTCCCATGACTGGTCCTACTTGTGGAAGGTATGCTCTTGGGGAAAGGCACAGTTCCTACATGAAGTATCCATGGCTCTTGCTCCTTTTGCACAATTCCTGATCTTGGATCTGTGAACACATTATTTTTCTCCTTCATTTTTTTGGGCTGGGGTGAGGGTAGAGAAGTACTATCACCATGCTGTCCAAGCTCATACTGAATTAATGGATTCAAATGATCATCGTGCCTCAGTCTCCTGAGTGGCTGGGACTATAGGAATGTAACTCTTTGCCCAACTTTTTCTCCTTAATAAGTAGAAGCACTAACAACCTCAGCAGACCTGCAAGAGGAAAATATAAAGGAACGGAGGAGTTGGCATGTAAACTTAGTTGCTATGATAATTTAGACACTTAGTTCTGTAGTATTACAAAATGCTGTGTCTTTATAGGGGAGAATTAAATCAATTAATGGCTACCTGAAACACAGAATGTTCACAATTTCACTGTTACTTAAAACCATCTTTCATGAATTTGATATATGGGAAATGCCTGCTAAATGAAGTGGTATCTAAATTTTGTAAATATCATAGTCTCAATTTTGACAAAACAAAGCAAAAAATAATAAAAAACAAATCAAGGCATAGACAAACTCCACAAGCAAGAAGGGGGAAAGTCTTAGAAAATAGCAGAAGGAAATATGGCACAGTGTGTCAATATATTACATTATAGCTGATAAATGACTAATAAACATACACCCAAAATCATAAGCAGTTTAAAATCTCCAAAACAACAAACAAATCCCAGGAGAGCTGCCTGAGAAAGAAGCCAACTGGTAAGAAACATGCCCTTTTCAAGTCTCAGTCACTGGAAGCATGAGGTTATATACACATGGTGCAGGTAAACCAGGAGAATCAGTTGAAAGACTGTATAAAGAAGCTGGACCCTGAGATTCATCATGTGTGATCTCCATCTTAATTATCTACCTCACCAGGTGACTTTGTTATCCTATTTCAAAGACACATGGTTTTATTCTCTGGTTTTATTCTCTGGACAGGTTGCAGACTTGGGGCTAATTGTACAACTAACAAGAGGCTGAGGACATTTCTTAATTTTTCTTATCCAACTCTAAAGAGTTCTACTTAAAGACCAGCTTACCTAAGAAATTGAAGAGTTCTAAGTGAAATATAAAAATGATAAAGACCCATATAATAACAGCTGCAGGCCCTCTCAAATTTACTAGTTTTTTAGAGATCACTATAAAGAAAAGTTTTGTTTAATGATGCTAACAAGCCTTTGTTCTTATCAGTAATAGTTCAGGAAGAGTTCAGAAATATCTGAATGAAGATTTAGGGGATCGTCTATAAAACTGAGAAGGCTCATTTTAGAATAAAAGTGGCTAGTCTATTCTTGAGTTATGGCTAGAGATTATCACTTCTAAAAGTGATATTTTAAGTCCATAAATAGACTTAAAAAGGAAGATACACAAAAATATTTTCTGGGACCATCAAGGTTGAAAAGTCTCTGAAGACTTTTAACATAAACTCTAAATGCAAGCACTGAAACAATGAACATCATAATGAAAATAGAATTAATTTGCCCGACCCAGTAAACTATATTTCCTTAGTGGTCATAAAAATTATGAAGGAGCTGGAGAGATTACTCAGTGGTTATGAGTGCTTGCTGCTCATCCAAAGGAGCTGGGTGGGTTCAGTTCCCAGCATGCATGCCAGAGGCTGACAGCAGCCATGTCACTACAGTTCCAGGGGATCCGACACCTTCTGTCCTCTGTGGATATTGTATGACATGGGTGCAATACACTCATATACATAAAATAGATTATTTATGCATATGAGAGAACTTGCAATATATACTCACTTCTTAAACATGATCCTGCTAAAATAATTAGGTGGAACAAGAAAAAATAAGCTAAATCTTCATATCTCAAAAATAGAAAGTGTTAATGCCTAAATATAAATCTTGAATCAAAGCATACCGATTAGAAACATTAGGTATCAAATGTTTAAGTCCTACAGTAAATATTCCAATGCAAGAGAAAAAAAGGAATGATGGTAAAATGCTAAGATTTTAAGATTTATCTTTTAATTACGTGTATGTGTATAGGTATGTGCATGGGAGTGCAGGTTCCCACAGTAGCCAGAAGAGGGCAGTAGATGCCCCAGAGCAGTAGATGCCCCAGAGCTAGAGTCACAGGTTCTTTTTTTTTTTTTTGATAGGGTCTCCCTGTGGCTCCAGCTGTCCTGGATCTTACAGAAATCTGTCTGCCTCTGCCTCTCAAGTGCTAGGATGAAAGGTGTATGCCACCATGCTGAGTAAATTACAGATAAGATACCTGTCTTAGGAGCTGGGTACCAAACTCATGTCCACTGAAAGAACAGTACATGTGATCTTAACCTCTGAGCCACCTGTTTAAGCCCCCAAATAAAAATGTTTTAAGTGAGAAACAAAAACAAAAAACTCAAACAGCTCAAACTTAAGAACAACCTTCCTAACCAACCCTAAATCGCCAACAAAACAAAATCAAGAACAAAAACTAAAAGGCTCCAGCAACATAAACCCTCACTGATTTTGACATTTCTAAACCATGGGGATTATGTAGTTTAGAAATCCATCTATCCATCCATCCATCCACCCCCCTCATATATATATTTTTTTACTCAATTTCTTGTTTAAAGAGGCAGTCTATCTAACTGCAGACCACCAGAAAAGTCACACTGGCTACAATTTCAGGCCAGAACAAGAATTTACTATTAGATAATCTTGGTGTTCATTTAAACTTACTTCTTTTATACTCTGTTGCTCAATGTAAGGAAATTGACACACTCAAAGGCCATGTCAATTATATTTGCTGTAGGCAGAGTTGAGTTGCAGTCCTATCTCCTTTTCCAGTTTATTGGGGGCCAGGTTAAATACACCCAGTAAGATGAATAACAAACAAGTTTACAAAACAACTTATACAAATCAAATTTTCTCCACAGACCCTCAAACTATGATACTATACTATACTAGTTCTATGTTAATATACAGATACGTAGTGAAAAAACTGGCTACCTTTATAACTTAAAATTTAGTTACAACTTAAAAACTTAACATGTGTCAAGGGAAAGGTTCCCAGCACAATAAACCTCTCCAAGTCCCTTAGAGAACACTTGAATAAAAGAGAAAAAATAAATTCATGTCATTTATTTGGCCATGTTTAGAATTCATGTATGTGTATGTTCCTATCTCTTTGTGTATCTATATATCTTGACATCTATATCTATGTCTGGAAATCTCCAGTGAAAAGGAATTCATAGAATAAGCAAGTAAAAAGATAGAAGTACGCCTGTGGCTTGAGAATGGGCAATGGACTAGGAAAGCTTCTGAGGGAGCCTTTAACATCTCTGTACTTTATTAGGAGAACACTTTGGTGGCAGATGCAGATTAGACTTAGAGGAGATGAGAAAAATGAGAACTAATTTAGATGTCACTATAATTACTCATGCCTTGTAGCAAAATTTCTCAGAATGTTCCAAAATAAATTATATTAAATATGAAGCTGGGCTTGCTGGTGTACACCTTTAATCCCAGGAGGCAGGGTGAGGCGGATCTCTCTGAGTTCAAGGCCAGCCTGGTCTACATAGTGACTTTCAGGCCAGCTGGGGCTATAGGAAACCCAACCCCCCCCCCCCTAAAAAAAAAAAAAAAAAAAAAAAGGAAAAAAGAAATAGGAAACATTCTTTTTCTCTGTGTTTTAAATAATCTTTAAGACACAAGTACTAACTGGCAATTCATGTGGTTTCTTACACAAAAGGGCACCAAATTTATTTTTTAGCTTTTTGAAATGTTTCACAAGAGGTTTCTTTAAATAAAAAGACGAAGATCATGTGTTATCAGTGAGTTTAAAATCCTTGTCTTAAAAATTGGGCAGGTCTTTTGGGGTCAACTTTTGATGTGCCAAGTCATGTGTTCTGAATGATTTTACCCAGAGGAACTAATTTATCACAAGCTTGTGACTGAAAATGTTAAACGATTTATAAAGCTGTACGTTAGTATAAAAGCAGAACGAAGTATTTAGCAAACATGAGTCACACGCTGCAAAGCAATGTGCATATGACAGAGAGACATTGATGAATGGGATTAGATCTAATTGAGATTTGGTACAAAATGATGGCAAGGATTCTTCCTTTGCTAGCACCTCTGCTAATATATCCAAGAGGAGGTATTTTGGGAAACTAAGCTAAATCAAAAGTTAGATGGTAAAGTTCTAGAGTGAGATGAAGTATTAACATATGCATTTCAAACACTTGTAGACTACAAATGATTGATACAATTACTTTACTAAATCATAAATTTGGATTCTTTTTAACAGCTCTGTGACTCAGGGAATTCATGGACACAATTATACAGATGAACAAATTTTAACTATTTAAAAGATACATAACCAGAAGTAGTGGTGCACATTTACAAGCCAAGCTAATTGGGAAGTTCATGAAGAAATTTCAGGGTCTGTGGTGACTACACTGTAGTTCAAGGGTAGCCCAGAACTTAGTAAGTCCCTGTCTCAAACAAATACAACACAAAACCAACCCCCAACAATATTCCCCCCAAACAAACAAATAATAAACAAACACACTGCTGTAGATGTTAGCTTAATGGTACGTAATTGCCTAGCATATTCAAGGCCATGGGTTCAAATTCCCAGTACTGCAAAACAAACAAAAACCCAAACAAACAAGGTGGTATCAAATCACCCATACATTGGATAGTAAATTTATATTATTGTGGTTATTAAAATATTATTGGTGATACAGAAAATATCAATTATAAACCAAGTATTATAGACAGATACAATTTTCTATGCACTTAAGAATTATTCTAGGAGTGGCAGAGGACCCAGATTTGATTTTCAGCACCTCTGTGGTGGCTAACAACTGTCTGTTACTCCAGTTCCAGGGGATTCGACCCCCTCTTCTGACCTCCGCAGGCACTGCACAACAGGGATGCACTTACATTTTGCTATCTTGTATTTGTCATTAGAATAATATAAACATTTTGTATTTTTTACATATTTCCTTACATTCAAATGATTTTAGGGGAAATTTAAACTTATACAGGAACACTACATTCAGAGTATCTGCACTAAGAGACTGGGTTCTACAACTATCCTTCCTTTTATTGTGCTTTAAGAGAAAGCTACTGACATAGGGTACAAAATAAATAAATAAATAAATAAAGAAAGAAAGAAAGAAAGAAAGGTTAGAGACAGAAATATTGCTAACTGTGAGTTTCCAGATGGATAACGAGGGAATCTTGACTTTTCATTTAATGTCAGAAATTTTATCAGTTCCATAAATAAACCTTGCTGTCAGCACCCCCATCACTCTGTGAGTGTGCTTTCTGTTTTCCAGACCCAAAATAGGTGCATGTTTTACTTTATAGACCTGGAGATTGAAGGTAAAGATTTAAAGTCACATAAATATCTACTCCCTAAAAATCTGAAGTATTGATACTGGTGAAGCATTAAGAATGTAAGAAATTAACCTTTTTCTTGAATAAGAGCATGTTTATTAATATAGAGGAAGAAAGTAAAAATAGCCAGCATAACAAAAATACAAAAAAAAAATCTCCTCTTCCGCAAAGAATGTAAAAGTCAGAAGGGGTGGATGACCACAAGGAAACAGTCTTTCAGACTGCTGGTCATTTACTCATATGAACTCACAGCAATGGTGACAGCATGCATAAGTCCTATGCAAGCTCAAACCAGACAAAATCCCAGTATAGACATGGGGAAGGGGGTAAGAAATCTCAACCCAACCTAAGGAACTTTTGGCAACTGATGATTGTGGGGGTGGGGGTGAGAAGACAGTGTCTTTTATATGTAAGAGTTTGTTAAATTAGGCAGGGGTCAGTAGGGGGAGACGTGGAGAGGGGAAGGGATCTAAATACCATTAAACTACCTTGTATGAAAACCACAAAAATTCAATAAAAATGATTAAAAATATTTTCAAAAGTTACACGCACACACCCCTCCCCTAATGGCATCTTTATTAACAATGTATAGAAGATATATGTAAAAAACATGAAAGCTGCTGAGAAACACCGAAGATGTGAATATGGAGAGACAAACTAGAGAAAATCTGGTAGTGGAAAACAAAGGTAAGTAAGGACACACATACCATACACACACACACACAAAAGAATGATAGAGTCTTCTGGAAAAAAATGAGGTCAGATTACATTAAAATACATTAGAAGATGGAAAGGAAAATTAAAAAATTCATAGGTAGAAACGCTTTTTGAAGAATGATTCCAAAAGCATTGAGAAAAAAGTTCTAATAAAATCTTGGCATCCAAAAGGACACCTCAAGAAAAGTTAAGCTCAAGGGATAAAACTTAGGAAAGAGTACTATCCCATGGTTTTCTCATCCAGTCCTATGGAAACGTTAACTTATGTAAATACCACGTAAATGTTAGCAACCATCAAAGCTGTAGTTCATCTTAAGACTCCTCTCTTGAACTTCAGATTCTTAGCTGTCTACAATGTCTCCACTTTTGATATAAATGTAACAAGCCCCAAACTGAACTGCTATATATAGTTTTAAACCTCTTCCACTCTGTAGATGTGCTCCATGTAGGTATTCCCAGCTCTTTAATCTGAATCCATTCTTTCAGATGGCAAGCTGAAAAATCTACTAGGCTTTTCACTAACTCCAATGCTACATGACTTGGCTGATGCAACTCCATTTTTGTGTGGGTTTCGGTAGTAGTTATTGTAGTTCCTAATATTTCAACCCATTCTTACAATA
This sequence comes from Nannospalax galili, assembly GCF_000622305.1. NCBI lineage: Eukaryota > Metazoa > Chordata > Mammalia > Rodentia > Spalacidae > Nannospalax > Nannospalax galili. Next base: position 773,616 of record NW_008330735.1, read on the forward strand.
ATATATTCTCAATATAGTAGATAGAGAGCTTTTAAAACATGGTTGAGCTCTATCTAATTACATCTCTGCTCAGCTCATGCTGTATCTGTTTTATTCAGAATAATAATTCCATATAATCTCCAAGACCTGTGTGATCTGCCTTTCTTCTTTTATCTCTGATATTATTTCCCTTGGTACTATTATTATGTCATTCTTGTCTTTCTGAAACATGCCAGAAAATTCCTATGTTAATGATTTTCATAGCTTATTTCCTCTAACTGAAAAATATTCTAGATACCCACATGGTTAAATCTGTAAGTTCCTTCAAGTTTATCACTGAGATCTGCCCTGATCATGCTATATAAATATAGGAAACATTCCTCCCCAACCCCAATCCTGAACTCTACATACTTTTCACAAAGCATGTATCCATCTTCTAAGATTATGTCTAATTTATTCATTTTATTGTTCATTACTATAAAATTAGTTCAATAAGGTGGGAGTTTGTTTTATTCTGTGATGCACTTCTTACTATCAGATAAGGACTGGCACATGTAATAGTTCAGTATTGATGAGGGAATGAATAAATATCTCATATTTGAGTTCTTGTAAACAAGCAAAAAAAGACAACAATACAAAAAATGTTGAAATGATGGTTAGGCAATTCGCAGAAAATAGATCCTCAAAAACAAACAAACAAATAAACAACAAACAAAAAAAATGTTAGCAAGCAAAAATATAAGGATTATTAATGTCCATTAAACAGGCAAAGAATCAATAAGCAATTAGAAAAAGTTTGAGACAGAACTTCAGACTTAAAAAGCAGTAGATATATTAACCAAATATACCCCTTGTTTAGTTTTGTTTGGCTTTGAATAAACTAGAAACAAGTCACTTATGTGACAATGGGGGAAATCTGAATACTCATTAGATATTATGCTTTTAGAGACATTTGTTTTAAATAGAAGAAATATATGTCTGAGATTCACTTCAGAACAATACAGTGGAAAAGCTGATATATAAGATGGCTGATGGGGTTTTCAAAAGACTACACTCAGCTGGCAAATTGTAAAGTTAGGTGACGGGTGCATGGAATTCATTATAGGGTTCCTTATACAATTTTCTGCATTTACACGCACATGTATAATTAATTTTCTAAAACTCAAAAAGCAGATACTCCTGATGGGAGTTAAATTAGTATAAAATATGGGGAAGGGAGTTACTTGGCAATACATACTACATACTTAAATTTTGTACATATATTCAGAAATTCTACTTCTACGACATTATCATAGGGATCACTTCACAAAATATTAAAATGAACAATCAAGAGCAAAATACCATGACTACAATACCCACCCTCTGGTAATTTTCCAAAAATGATAAAATACAACACGATTTCAACAGTCTTTCCTTTTGAAATAGTATGTAAAAAAATTAAGGGCCAAATAAATGTTTTAGCCTTTTTGACAAGTATATTCTACGCAATTGCGTTATATGTGAAATATGAATTTCAAAATAGAGAATAATAAACACCTAATAGCAGATGGCTAGTATTTCTTAGTGTTAGTGCTAAAACCCTATTTCTTCTGCAACATCTTGAGCATAAAGAATCAGGATAAGAGAATCTGAAAAAAAAATTCTTTTTTAAAGTTTTGCTTTATGAGGTTGAACGTGGTAGCTCATGCCTTTAAATCCCAGCACCTGGGAGGCAGAGGCAGGTGGATCGCTGTGAGTTCAAGGTCAGCCTGATCTACATAATGAGTTACAGGCCACCTGGGGCTATAGGGAGCCCCTGTGTCAAAAAGACCAAAAAGAAAGAAAAAAAAAGTTTGGCTTTCCAAAGATCTCTCCTAGATCAGGTCTAATGACAATAATGCTTTATTAGAGGGAAAAAAAATACAAACACACACACACACACACGAGTGATGGGGGATAGAAAAGTGGAATGGGGAAGGAGAACGAATACTTTATCATCTCTAACCTCCCTATCATCTTGATGTAAAAATGTAGAGAACTGCTAGGAAAACTAATGAAGCTATTCCAGACCAAACATTCTTCCGAAGGCAACTAAAAATTCTCTCTTTTTAAAAAATATTTCTTCACTAAATTTTTGTGTATTCCATACACAACATCTTTCATCTTTATACCCCTTTCCTCACTGGTACCCTACCACAGCACTCCCGCCATTGGATTTTATGCATTCTGTCCTTTACGCTAAGGCCTATCAAGTCAAGTTAGTGTCCCCACAAGTCCCTCAGTGCACGCTCTTCCACTGGGATCTAGTCAGCCTATCTAGAGTCACTCTCTTAAAGACCAGCTTTTCCTCACCCAGCAGTAGTCAGTTGCCCAATAGTTCTGAGGCTAAGATTGGAGCCTGCTGCCCATTTCCACATTTCGAAGCTGGGTTTTTGTTTGCTTGAGTTTGCCTGGATCTTGTGCATGTTGTCACCACTGCTGCAGGTTCATATGAGCAAGGTCCCAGGGGCCTCTAAGACTCTATTTTCATATGGTCATGTACCTCCTCCCTGGGTCTTACAATCTTTCCACCCCTCTTCCACAATGGTCCCTGAGCCCTAAGTGGGTGAAGTTTAATTTAGGAGACCTGTCGAAGGACCCACATTCTGCAGATTCTTATTCTCTCTACTTTGGCTATTTGTGGCCCTTTATGTTTATTGCCCTCAATGTGAGCTTCATTGATGAGAGCTGAGAGATGCATTAGTATTTTTTCTACTCCCTTGCTCTACTATGTTCTGTGAGCCTTAGGTGTAAAACACATCTGTTTGCAGGTACTGGATCGTTAACAAAACTGAAAAGTCACAGGTAAAAGAAGATGTTGGAGGCTTAGCAAGGTAATTTCTGATATTATAGTTAATTTTACCTCGAGGCTGCTTGTTAATACCAGTGGAGGTGGCAGAAAAGCTCAGCAACCTTTGGAATGAAGAGGAACAATGAGCTTCAGGTTGCCAGATCACCACAAGTTCCCACAATGGACTACAGCCTTGTAAAAATCCAGAACAATTAAAACACTGATAAAGCACCTGGGTGGTGGTATATGTCCATAAATCCTACCATCTAGGAGGCAGAGGCAAGAAGATCTCACGTTTAATGCCAGCTTTGGCTTCTAGTTCTAGGCAAGTCTGAATTGCATAGTTAAGACTGTCTCAAAAAAAAAATTCCCGTCCAAAACTCCAAATCCTTAGCTAACATATGAGTGCTGGGAATCAAGCCCAGGTCCTGTCAAGAGCAGCCAGTGCTCTTAACCACTGAACCATCTCTCCAGCCCCGAATCTTTTTTTTTTTTTTTTTTAAATGTGTGTTTTCTTCATTTGTTACCTTTCCTCTATTAGGCCAAGCGACGTTCTTGATTGCAAGTGTAATAATTCTATTATATATCACATGTAAATGTTATGTCAGATACAGCGGACAAAAAAGAGAAAAATGTCTGATCTGGATCATGATGACTAATAAGTTTTGATATAATCCATGAGTTTCTTTCTTATTGACTTTATCAGCTATTCCTCTCCTAAAGATTGCTCTTCCTGCCTACTACTCAGCCTCATCTACATTAGATCCTAGGAAATATTTCCTAGCAACTTGGGAAGAAATATGTGTACCTCTTCATTCACAAAATGTGATACTTGACCAACAGGGGAAACTGAAAGAAAAATTGCATCTTGCCACTGAAACTTCTGCAAAAGCTGAAGGCTGATCAACTGCATAGAACTTCAGTGATTGTAAAGAGTTTGGAATGTTGCAGGTCCACAGCCTAATTACTATTTATCTTGGGCCATCTTCAGTCTCCTAAAGAGCTACTCCTTGCCCACCTGTTTATGACTTAACATCCTGTGATTAACAGATCAGAAACCCTTTGGAATATATTAACAATGCTCCCACCACCCAAAAGGCTAAGTGTCATCAGATGGCATCTGAGGCCTAAAGCTGAAATTTCTTTTGCTGGATCCACCTACTTAATGTTTCCATCAATGTATTTGAAAAAAAGTATTGATTTATGACTTTTCTTTGCTCTGTCACTATAAAAACTTCATGAAACTGCTTTCACATTGGAACATGAAATCTGAAGTAACCAGAATCTGTGTTTCTGGGGCATGACCACCCGAATAAACTATCTCTTATCCCCTTTAAAACAAACAAAAAACCCAAAAAACAAAACCTCCCAAAACAAATTCCCTTGAAAACCCCAAATAACAAGCCCCTTTACCCCAACTAGCTCACACAATCAAGAGATATACAACAGATGATATATGAATGCTACCTGTAAACTAAAAGTTACAAACTCTAAAAGGATGTGTTATAGTTGAGTTTGTGATAAACACGTATCCTCATATAAACGTGAAACAGTGTGTACTGTTGCATACTCCAAAAAGACGGTTTCATTGATGAAAATTTTTAAAAAATTTAGAAATATTTGCATAGGCTTTACAGATTAAGCGTCTCTAACTTAAAGTCACAAAACAATTCAAACTTTAAAACATTTTGAGTGTCATGTTGGCTCTCAAGTTTCAGGTTTGAAGCATTTAAAGATTATAGATCATGTGTAAAGAAATATTAAAAAATAAATCTGAGACCCCCGAAATACAGGAAGTATTTAAAAAAAAAAACAACTCTACCCCTAAATACAGGACGCATTTAAAAGAAAAAAGATTCTACCCCCCCCCCCCCCCAAATAAGCTAACAAAGTTATTTTTGTTTTCTAATCAAGTAAATCAGGTTCTAGGAATTCACAGATGTGAATATACAGGAATATGGTTTGAATGTGGAATGCTTTCAACAGGCACATGGGTTCACAGTGTGAAGCCCAGCTGTGGGTACTATTTGGAAAGAGTCTGGAAACTTCAGGAGGCGGGGCTTAACTGGAGGAAGTAGGTCACTAGGGGCATGAATGTCAGTTACACCTGGCCCTAGTCCCTTCCTCACACAATGCTTCCTGTCTGCAGTGACTTAAAGCACCTCAACATGCATCTGCTGGCTTCATGCTCTAAGTGCATGCATTCATGTAACACACACTGACTCTTGTAACTGTGAGCCAAAATAAATACTTTCTCAGGTTTCTGGTCACAGCAATGCAAATTCTGATCAACATACACAGGTATATTCTCTGATGCACTACTCATGAACACAGCACTGATCAGATCATGGCAAATCTATTTTCTGGATTCTCAAATTTTAAAAAATTTGAGGGAAATTCTTGATTGTAGGCATACTAAAAATGTTTGCAATAATCTATGTAAATGAGAAAAAGTTTCAGACTAAAATGTAATATGCTAATATTCATGTAAAACCTAACAAAAAGCTAGATTATCCAATAAAAATATAGTTTCTTCACATACCCAGTGAGAGTGAGAGATGATAGATGAACAAGTGGGATAGTACACATAAAGACCAAAACATTATTAATTACCTCATAGACGGCTTAAGATCGAGGTTCTGCAGAGAATCAGAGGGCATTTTACTTAAGTTAGACTACACCGCCTAAAAGGTTTAAACTAAGATTGCATATAAGCCTTCAAATGAAAATATTCTATGTAAAATTTATAGAAAGTGAGAAATAACAAATATGCCAATAGAAAAATAGTAAATGCTACACTGCTGCTCTCAAGAATATATACTGTATAATACAAAGTTCTTAATTATAATTTTTAGTCTTTAACTGAAATTAAAATTTAAAGATGAATGGGAAATCAATGGTACTGCTGGAGTTACTTAGAATACACTTGCTTAAATTACTTAGAATATACTTGCTCCAAGGTCCCAAGGAAACACTTATTAACTGAAATTACTTTGAAGTTAGGTTCTCTGTTAGCTGTCACCAAATAATCAAATCCATTAAACAAATTAGCTCTTCTGTAGATTGATATATAAAGAATCTCATTAGAAATAATGTTACTATTTACCAAGTAAAACAAAAGCTGTACTTACAACAAGGAATTGGCTGAATTGGCCCAAGTTGTGGAAAGGTCATAAGAACAGAAATTCCTGGGAGATCATTTTGGTTGGGATGTTCTATAGTTTGGTCAGCCCAAACAACCACTTTTTTCCTCTCTACCAAATGTTCAATTTCTTTGAAGTCAGAATCAAAAGCAGCATTTGACAGGCCAGCTTCTTTTAATCTGCAATATTGTTTTCTTAGGGTTGGAAGTAAAGCATTCAATACTCTAGGAACAGAAGGTGACAAGAAAGGAGAGACAAATACTAAGTTTTATACATATTATTATAGTTGTTTTGTATAACAAAGTATTATTTTATCATTAAAATTATTTCCTGTGATTTCTCTTAGAAAATGTTATTTGGCATGTTCTCTGACCAAGCCTGCACGGACTCAAGGTAATGTACAACTATCCTTTTCTTTCTTTTTCTTTCTTTCTTTCTTTCTTTCTTTCTTTCTTTCTTTCTTTCTTTCGTTCGTTCGTTCTTTCTTTCTTTCCTTCCTTTTCTTCCTTTTCTTTCTTTCTTTCTCCCTCCCTCCCTCCCTCTTTCTTTCTTTCTTTCTTTCTTTCTTTCTTTCTTTCTTTCTTTCTTCCTTTCTTCTGGTTTTTGCTACTCTAACATTACCCCCTCTTTTATGTTTTCCTTTCCAAAGTAAATTTAGGAACATGCAAAAAGTAAAGTTTCAGATTTAAGCTTGGTGTTTTGGTTTATAAATGTACAATAGGAAACAGTTTTTTTCAGAAGACCTCTTTGTCTTTTTGAGACAGGGTCTCCCTGTAGCCTCTGCTGACCTGAACTCACTATGTAGACCAGGCTGGCCTTGAACTCACAATGATCCACCTGCCTTTGCCTCCCAAGTGCTGGGACTAAAGGCATGCGCCACCACTCCTGGTATTGTCCTTTTCTTAAGAGCATCTCTTTCTCCCTTAATACCCATAGATACATTTAATTTAAATCTTTGTATTACCAGTTTATAATAAACTCCTACTTTGTAGCTTTGCAAAAAAATGTTATTTTAATAAAATATCTCAACATATACTTAATACATTCAATATAAAGTGGAAAGGATCTCAGCTGGGAATCAGGAGAAACCAGGGTTTACAGTCTCCCATCACTTCTATGAAACATTGAAGAAGGCACAAACTGAAGTGTCTCAAAGTAGGGGACAGCTACATAGCTATTACTTATATAATAAGGTATTGCTCTGAGGATTAAGTGAGTCAAAAGTTAACCTAAAAGCCTTTAGAAAATAGACCTTAGATTTTTTGTTGTCTATCAAAGGATTGAATGAATGTGTAACATATTATGCTAAGAAATAAAACTCCTGTCTTATAGGGTTTATACTGAGTACAATATTGTATAACTGTAATAATTCAACTGTAAACCTAAAAATTTATAGCCAGTTTTGAAAGAGATGCATCTTAGCTCAGGAAATTGTTATTGAATATGTCAATGCTGTTGTAATGAAATGCTTCTTCTAAGTTAAAAACAAAACCCTCCTATTTTAGGGGCTGGAAAGATGGCTCACTGATTAAGAGCACTGATTGCTCTTACAAAGGACCTAGGTTCGATTTCCAGCACCCACATGTTGGCTAACAAAACTCCAAAACTCCAGTTCTAGGGGATCAGACGCTTATTTCTGACCTCCACAGTATTGCATGATTAAGTGCACTTACAGACATGCAGGCGATACACTCGTACACAAAAGAAAAAACCCTTCATATTTTAGGAATGTAAACACACACACCCCCAACCAAAAAAATCAAAACCCAATTATTCCTTAAATTTAATGACTTAAAACAATAGGTTCCAAATGGGATTTCTAATTATCTACTTTTCTTTGGTTTTCTTTGGAAAGTCTGAAATTTTGTAATATGCTCGGTAGAGAGTGGCTACAAGATCACTATCCTAGTTTGTTCTTCATTGCTGTGACAAAATACTCTGACCAATACCAACTTGGGGAGGAAAGGGTTTATTTAGCTTACATCTCCCAGGTCATAGTTCATCAGGGAGCCCAAGGTAGGAACTCAGGGCAGGAACCTGGAGGCAGGAGCTGGAGCACAGGCCATGGAGGAACGCTGCTTACTGGCTTGCTCCCTTGGCCCCTGCTCAGCCTGCTTTCTTATGCAACACAGGCTCACCTGCCCAGGGGTGGCACCACCCACAGTGGGCTGGGCCCTCCCTCATCACTCATCAAGAAGATGCCCTTCAGACATGGCCACAGGCCAGTCCAATAGAGGCAATTCCCCGATTGAGGCTCCCTCAACCCAGGTGTGCCAAGTTGACACTAAAGCCATCCAGCACAATCACTCACATAAAACACAAGGGTACTGATTCTGTGTAAGAATTTGCAAAGTGATACTTCACATGTCATCACAACTTTTACTGAAATTAAGCATACTCTGTGGCTGATTGAACAAGACCCTTTTTCATTTTTGAGATAGGGTATTACTACTACTATGTAGATCAGGATGACCTCAAATTCACAATAATCTTTCTGCCTCTGCCTCCCAAGTGCTGGAGTTAAAGGTATATACTATGATGCCCAGCCCTGACAAGGCTGGTGAAATTTTGTATTTGGTTTGCCTCCTTCAGACTATCCTATACCTTTTCATTTGCTGATTTTATTATTATTATTATTATTATTATTATTATTTTCTTTTTGGTCTTTTTGAAGCAGGGTCTCTCTGTAAGCCCCAGCTGTCCTGGAACTCACCGTGTAGACCAGGCTGGCCTTGAACTCACAGAGATCCTCCTGCCTCTGCCTTCCAAGTGCTGGGACTACAGGCGTGCGCCACCATGCCCGGCTTGATTTTATTATTTTATATTGTCTTGCTAAATTAACTCAAAGCTTTGAGTACAACTATATGAGTCTCCTAATAAAACATTGAACATGAAAATGCTTTTAAGAACTCAAGATACACATACTATATTGCTTGTATTATGATCTATTTTTGTTCTTGAGAGACTTATGTCTTAGCCATGTTACATAGTTTCTACCAGGTATATTACTAAAACAAGAATACAAAACTGATTCCAAAACTCATACTCTTTCTCCAATTTCACATTGCCTTTGAGATGTTTTGGTTCCCTAATTTTAAATTTAGTTAGAATCTTCTTTACCCCATTTTCATGGTAAAATTTTCTCTTAGGCATATAAATCTATGTGTCTAATGTAACAAATACAGAAGAGTTAAAATAACTGATATATCTTTCACAGCTTAAGCTCTTGAATGTGGCTTGAATGTTAGCAAATGGCAATGAATTACCTACAAAAGCAAGCATGGGAGATTAGTCTGAGCTTCCAGTTACAGAATAGTATTCTGTCAAGTTTTTTCTTAAATTATTTTTATTTTATATGTATGAGTGTATTGCCTGCATGTGTTTAAGTGCACACATGTCATGCAATGCTCGAGGAGGCCAGAAGAGGGTGCTGGAGCCCCTGGAACTGGAGTTATGGATAGCTGTTAGTCACTATGGGGGTGCTGGGAATCGATCCCAGGTCCTCTGTAACAACAGCCAGTAATCTTAACCTTTGAGTCAACTCTCCAGTTGCATAAAAACAGCTTTCTGGGGCTGAAGAGGTGGCTCAGCAGATAAGAGGAGTGGCAGCTCTTGCAGAGGACCCTGGTTCGATTCCTAGCACCCACACGGAAGCTAACAACAATCCTTAACTCGAGTTCCAGGAGAATTTGAAGCCTTCTTCTAACCTCCTTGGATACTGCACCACACAGGTGAACTTACTTACAAGCAGACAATATATTCATACGCATAAAATGAAGTAAAAATAAGAAAATATTTTTAAAAAGTAAATGACACAAATATGCTTAGAAGTAGACTATTAAAACAAAAATATCCAAAAGACTCATCCTATTACAGAGATGCTTGTACAACCATATTTGTTGCTGCTCTTTTCACAATAGCTAATATGGAAGCAACCTAACTAAGTGCCCCTCAACTGACGAGTGGTTAACAAAAATGTGGTGTACTTACACAACTGAGTTCTATTCATCAGTATAGATGAAATAATGAAATTTGCAGGTAAATGGATGGATCTAGAAACTGTTATACTAAGTGAAGTAACAGAGACTTAGAAAAACAAAAGATGTATGTTCTCCCTCATTTGTGGATCCTAGCACCAAATCCTTTTATATTCTATGTTCTTTTAATAAGATGATGCTGTACAGCAGACTCTTCTGTGTGAAATAACTACCATCATCACAACTTCAGCTGAGCCTGATAGCTAAACATCGTCATAATTGGGCTTGTTCACAATTGTGCTCCTTCACTAAAGAAGGGCTAAGCAGGGTCAGTGGACCCTCATAGGAGTATCCAGTCACTCTTCCCAACCAACTGTATGTAATTTGGCCCTAATCACACATGGTCTCCTGGATTTGCGGAGGACTAAACTATCTAGTCTAGGGAAAACTAGGAAGAGAAGGCTTGATCCATGCTGGGTAAAGGCTTTCCAGTGTGCATATACCCAGGTCATTCATACACCTCAGCAACCCCTCAGTCATCTCTGTAAGTAGGCTCAGTAAATTCATTGGAGCCCCAGGAAAACTTTAATCAAACATTGGTTTAACACTAGAACCTTAAAAGGGGATAAGCATTACTTAGTATCCCCAGGAAAAGAATTCTCACAACAGATGGAAAATTTGTTAATATTATGTCTCATAATTATTAAAAAAAGAAAATGAGAATGTAAAAGATGTTAAAAAGATATGGGAATGGATATAGTTTCCAAAATAGAAAAAATGAGAAAGCCTAAGCAAGTGATGAAGGTCTGTGTAGGTTTGCTATGATATATAAAGTATGAGACAAAAATAATATACACATAATCTTAAAATTTCTAAGGTCAGAGTTTAGTCAACTAGTTTAAGGAATAAAACATATGTCTAGTGAAGGTTTATCTGAGAATGTTTGTTTTTTTTCCCCCAAGCTTTATCTACATACCACATAGTAATTAAAAGTACCAGACTGGTGAAACTAACCTTGGATGTTTAACAGCCCTATTTTGAGGGCTACACTAATCTGATCAGAAGGACTTAAAGGACAGTTTTTGTTCCTTGCCCTCCAAGGTCGACTAAGTTCCAGGGGACTATGGTGCATCTCTCAAAATGTCCTGTAACTGTGGTGAGTCACCTGTCCTCCTGTTCAGGGAGGCCATGGAGACCCCACCAGATGGACCTGAACCAGTGTCTATAAAGAGGAGGGTCAACACAGAGGAAACATTTCCTACTTGCTTCCAAGTGAAGACAGACATGGTTGAGCAGGACCTTTGACTTATCTTCATATAGATGGAACTGGTAAAAGAAAGGAGCCTGGGGCTCCTCCCAAGCCCATGTGACCCCTGAGGAACAGATCCTCAAATGACCTGAAGAGTAAAAATAGTTTATTTGGGCCAACTGTCTGGTCTTAAACACTCAAAAGGAAAGTATAACCAAAGATTAAAGTGATCAGTATATTTCTTGAAGAGGTCAAGGGATTATACTTCCCAGATACTAGACTTAAGTCCCTATAAAATGTTATTTAGACAATTATTTCTCATTGATGATTTTGTTTCTAAGCAAAAAAGTGCTGCTCAGATGTAAGACTTCAAATCTTGCTCTGCAATACTGTAGTGCCCACCTGTAACTGAGGGAGATAACCCACTACTGTTATAAAATAATAGCTAAATTTGTTTTCTCACCCCATCTAGAAGCCTTTGAGAGGGAACTGACACTGATTCTAGCCACTCCAACAGCTACCAAAGTGCCTGAAAACAAATCCAGAGTCCATCACTCTCAAGTCCAGCCTTGGCAGACAAAAGAAAAATGAGGAGGAACCCAATAGGCGGATGCTTTTGGAAGCGCTCGTCAAGAAATCCCAATGGATTCTCATAAACATTTGAAATTTGCCGTTCTGACTTTTTTCTGGTTCTCTGTCTAGAACTTGTAATGCTAACTACTCTTGCCTTTATTTCTCCTTCATATCCCCTATTCACCAGTCAAGGACTGGTTACACAATTGGGATAAGAGTTATACAATTTGGGAGTCTTTTAGATAGACCCACTGAAGGGGTACTCCAATTGCCTCACCCTGCATCCCTCCCTGTTCAGCATGGAAGAATCTAGAGCTGTCTGCATCCCGATTCCTTATCGGCAATTTGGGTAACCTCTTCAGAGGATGGTGTGGTAAGAATAGGAGGTAGGAATTGGCTAGGCAGTTAGGGTAAAAAGACCCCAAAGAAAAGTAGCCAGTTTCTTGGCTGAAAGTCAAAATGTCCTTGGGCCTCTTACCCAACATACTCTTTCCAAAGGCCAAAAAATGTCAAAAGAATTTGGGAGCTATTATTTAATCCCTAAAAGAATTTAGGGTCACCTCTTTAGAGGGGGGAATGTTAAAGTAGCAAAAAGCACCATTTCAAAAGAAAAGAAAAGAAGAGTACACAAGGTTGTCAGAAAAAAGTGATCGGGAGACATGGGAGGTGTTGGAGGGGAAGGAGTGGGCATGGATTTGATCAAAACACCTTAGATGAATGTATGAAATTCTCAATAAAGTTTTTTTTAAAGTTAAAAAAAAAAAAAACTACAAAAATGCTTAGAAGTAGACCATTAAAACAAAAGTAAGTCCATAGAGTTATTTTTATTTCTTTTGGCTTGACCTTTTCAAAAATTAACTAAAATGTTGTAAGTGAGCTGTAGAGGACATAAAAGAGCATTGCATAAAAATGGAAATCCTTCACCTGTGGAGAACGGCCCTGGAGTTGTGACTGGGACCACACTGAATCTGTAGTCTGCTTTTGGTAGGATGTCTAGTGTCACCAGATCCTGATCCATGGACACCGGCGGTCTTTCCATTTTCAGGGCAATTTCTTTCTTCGTTGTCTTACAGTTTTATTGGAAAGGGCTTTTGTTTTACTGGTTAGTTTTACTCCTAAAAATTTTATTCACTTATTTACTCATTCACTCACTCCTTTATTGGTTGATTGCTATTTAAAATGGGATTTCCGGATCTCTTTTTTTTCCATGTTTGTTGCTGGTATTATAGGAAGACTACTGATTTCTGTGTGTTAGTTTTGTATTCTGTTACTTTGCGAAATGCGTTTATCAGCTAGGAGATTTTCTAGCAAAGTCTTATTTCCCATGTATAAAACCTTATCATCTGTAATTAGATATTCTGACTTCTTTTCTTATTTGTATCCCTTTTATTTCCTTCTGCTGCCTTACTGCTCTAGCTCAGACTTCAAGCACCATACTGAATAGAGTGGTGAGAGTGGTCATCCTTGTGTTTCTGATATTACTGGAAATGCTCTGAGTTTTTCTCAATTTAGAAGGATGTCGGTTATAGGTTTGTTATATAGCATTTCTTTATGTTGAACTATGTGCTGTCCATACCTAGCCTTTCCATGACTTTTCATCACGAAAGGATGTCGGACTTTGCCAAAGATCTTTTGTACATCAAAGGAGATAAACATGTGATTTCTGAGTCCATTTATATGATGTATTACATCTATAGATTTATCTGCATCTCTGGAACAAAGCTTACTTGATTATGATGAATGATTCCTCTGAGATGATTTTGAATTTTGTTTGACAGTATTCTATCAAAAATCTTTACAACTGTGTTCACCATGGAAATCAGTCTGTAATTTTCCTTTTTTGTTTTGTCTTTATCTGGTTTGGTATCAAGTTAATACTGACTTTATAAGAGTTTGCAAGCATTCTTTCCTTTTCTATTTTATGGACCAATTTGAATAGTATTAGTTCATTCCTTGAAGGTGTGATAGAATTCTGCAGAGAATCCATGTGGTTGGGGAATTTTTATCTTATTTTATTTTATTTTTATTTTGGAGACTTTTTATTACTGCTTCACTCTTGATGCTGGTTATAGATCTATTTAAGTTACTTATTTCAATTTGGTTTCATTTTGGTAGGTCATATGTATCTAGAACTTCATCTATTTCTTTTACATTTTCTAATTTAGTGGAATGCAAGTGGTTTCACCCAGCTGTGAATCCTACAAACCAAAACAAAACAAAGAAGCAAACAAACAAAACCAGTTTGCAGGGCTCTATGTAAGATGTGTAAGTGTGGGGGTAACCAATCATCCTCTGATTAGATGTGAGGCCCACTCCATGGGAGAGAACTAGTACTGGAAGCCTGGTTAACAATCACTGGGAAAGTAACAGGCCCAAGTGGGAAACTTACTCATGCTGTATAAACAGACACAGCTTCAAAAAATCTTCTAAATTTCTAAGTTTCTAACTACAGACAAAGACTCCTCTCAGCTTTCATTAGAAACTGCTTTGCAGCAAGATGTGAATTCAGAGACTCATGGCTTCCCAAAAGGATGGGAAAAAGTGATGTCTGAGAGTTCTGACCAAATCAAGGCGTTTACACAACATCCTGGAAGGCTCAGGTAACAATAGAGAAGAAGGGGAGGAACAAGTTATGAAAGAGCTCAAGGAGAGTGGAAGGACTCCAAAATGCTATCTTCTAGACACAATTCCACCACGGTGATCATGAACTCAGAAGAACTGCAGTTACCAACACTGGTCCCACACAAGATTGGCCCTGTCAATAGCCAATTGAGGAGGGGAAGGCTCATGGCTCTACTTCTTACTGCTGAACCACTGGCTACTGAGAAAATCTGAGAGGCGTCACCATTATCTTCAGTTGGATACCCACTGCTGAGACCATCAGGTTTCAATGGACAACTCCCAACTGATGGTCAGACTGATGGGCCTGGTTCAATTCAGTGAGACACAAGTAGACATGAAAGTGAAAAAGAGGAAGAAAGGACAGGGAGATTAGCGAGATGGGAGAGATTGGACTGGGGGTGAGACTGGTCAGGATGCCTTATGTACATGTATGAAATTGTCAAAGAAAATATTTAATTAAAAGCTTAAAAAATAAAGCACTTGATGTTCATTCAAAACTAATAGTAGCAAAATAGAAAACCTATTCTGGAATTATAAAAAACTAAAATTCATCTACTTCAACTGATGTGAATTTCTATTATATTGCATATATTAAATACAAAAACCCCAAATCTTAAAGAAAACATTTTGAAAAACTATAAGGTGTTGTCTGTATCTTTTATAGTCTTTCAATGTTTTCTTACTGCTTGTTTTCTGATGCTGGCAGTTATAACTGAACTTTCTATATTTTGGATACTTTAGGTCTATAGCATTAAAATATGAAGAATGCTTAATCCATGTACTTACGCCTCAGTCTGCCTGTGTTGTTGCTCTTGAAGACAAGCTAGATCCATCATATGTCTAATCTGTGCTTTCAGATCCCTGTTCTGGAGGTGTAAATGGTGACAATGAAGATCTTTATTGAGTTCCTAGGAAAACAGTGCAAAATGTGTTTAGGTTGTTTTAGGAATTAGACCAATTGTAATATAACTATTTTATACTGATGCTATTATGTATAATATTTTTGGAAACAATTTGGACAATAAGAATTCTAGAACAGGGGGCTGGAGAGATGGCTCAGTGGTTATGAGCACTGGCTATTTTTGCAGAGGACTGGGATTCAGTTCTCAGCATCCACATGGCAGATAACAATTGTCTGTAGCTCCAGTTCCAGCTGATCAGATGTCCTCTTTTGGTCTCCACAGGCACTCCATGCACAGGTGCACTTACATACATACAGACAAAACACTCATACACATAAAATAAAAAAAAAAAAAAATTAAAAAGAATTCTAGAACAATAGTCTAGAATTTACTGGCAAGGTAAGAATTTCTTCAGAAACTGGATGTTAGGCATTCAGAAGAAATTTTACTATAACAATAGCTTCTATGTTGATGCAATTAGTTCATAACATTGAGAAAATACACTTAATATGAGAGGTTTGGATTTAAATATCACCACCCAAAGGAGGCTTTTCTTCAGGGCTAGATTGAAGATGGATAACCTCTATCCTACAACAGTTAGAGAACTGACCAATAAGACTTTCTTTGTTCAATGTGTAGTTCCTTTTCTACTAGAATGTAACGGACTGTGATCACATTACTAACATACAGTCCAGTGTACAGTATTTAGAGTTACGTGCTACACATTTTTCTACCATATACTTTTATTATAAGCATCATCTTAGAAAAAGAATGAAAAAGTCTTTAGTATGTTCCCATTTTCTTGACACTCATCTGTCTAGGGTCAGATGTTTTCTAATCTGGAATCTAAAATATACCCAACTTTCCTGAAACAAAACTACACAAAAACTATCTGCTCAGTGGTTAAGGATGTATAAATGACAAAAGTATTCTCAGCAGCTTTAATAGGAAAAATTTCAGTCAATTCAATGAAAAAGTGCGTTTTAGGGGGAAATTCTGATAAACTGAGCCAATAATCCAATAAGCAGGACAGGCATGCCTGGAAATTTCCTCCTAGGAGAAATTCTGATATCTATTTTGACTTTCTCACTTTTCTTTCTAACCCATAGCTGACTATGGATTCTCTAAAGATCAACTGTGTTTTTGTGTTTTTATGATTAACAATTTATTATAATCAAGCCTAAAACAGGAGAAATAAAATGTTATTTTTTTTATTGATGACAAAGGAATTTAGACTCTTTATTAGGTCTGTGAAACAAATACTCCCTATGCAAGTGGTATGGTCTTTGATAAAGAAATGTTATTTTATTTGAGATATATTATAAAGGGAGTTCATTTACATAATTCACTTTTATACATCAAGAACTATACCATGTATTTCAGATTAGAGCATTTTTTATGGAACCAGGATATGTCTAGAGGACTGACCTATGAGTCATTTGATTTTTGGGGATATGCTCACTCTTGGAACAAATGTCAACTTAAGCCAAATACATGCCCTTTGTGGAGATCAGTTTACTTGACTAAAGTGTAAGAGCTGAACTGATTCATCTCAGATGATCTCTTTACAGTTCTCCAGTTAGAAAAATCAAATAAGGTGTAGTTAGCCATTTTTGGAAAACTAAGATTGCAATTTTAGTCCCTTGTTGTTTCAACACACTAATGACCAAATCTGATGGGAAGACCAGTTGTTCTGACAAGTATAAGTCAGTTAGTAATGGCTGAAGTATAGAGTATAAAGAGAGGTGATGTACAGCTTGAGAAATACGAGGTGCCATATTATGTTGTCTGATCAGTCACAGTGGAGAGTTTATGGCAGGGAGAGGGCAATGAACAATGACAGCGAGACTGTCAGACTTGCCTCTTAAATCTTTTCTTTGGTTGTAATGGAGAGAATGCCTTACAATGGAACATGAACATAAGCACAGAAAGGCCGATGTTGTAGTACATGTAATATTGGAGGTGGGGGTCTGCATTAGGATTGTAGCACAGATGGATACAGAAAGGTGATTTAAGTCAATAATGAAGGAGGATATATAGAAAACAGTACTATTTTTTAAAGTCAGAAAGAAGTATAAGGTTTTCATCCAGAGTTGCAGGACCTTGGGTATCACCTTTTGTAAAGTTAGGTTTCAGTTTGTTTATGATATGAAATTAGTATTTATGACTAGACAATTATTTGAGCTGTGAAAACATCTAGAGAAAATAGAGTTGACAGTGGGATCTGAGTGGAGGATATAGGTGGTTTTGTTTTGTTTTTCATGTTACTTAAAATACACAAAAAGTACTTTGAAAATAAATTACTGGCTCAGGAGGCAGAGGCTGAGGCAGAGGCAGTGGGGATCTCTGCAAGACAGTGGCCAGCCTGATCAACATGCATGTTCCTGCAAAAAGTCCAACAAAAAGAAGAAAAATCATATAGTAAACTACAGGTGACAATTCTACTCCTTAAAATTATTTTTTTAATTAAAAAAATTATTTACTTATTGCATATATGTGAGTGCAGTGTCTATGGAGGCCAGAAGAGGGCGTTGGTTCTCCTGGAACCAGAGTTTGTTGCTAGCCATGTGGGTGCTGGGAACTGAACCTGGGTCTTCTGCAAGAGCAGCCAATGCTCTTAACTGCTGACTCATCTCTCTAGCGCTAGATTTTTGTTTTTCTTTAATATTAAACAAGTTCTGAAATATTTCTGTAGTGGGGATTGAGCTATAAATTAGAATGTAGATTCCATGAATAAAAATATTAAATTGTAGCCAGGCGTGGTGGTGCACGCCTTTAATCCCAGCAGAGGCAGGCAGATCTCTGTGAGTTCAAGGCCAGCCTGGTCTACATAGTGAGTTCCAGGACAGCTGGGGCTACAGGGAGACCCTGTCTCAAAGAGATCAAAAAATAAAAATAAATAAATAAATAAATTTGTAATATAACTATGTAAATTTAGTCATGCTCTTGAGAAATTCAAGTAATATATTATCATGTGAAAACTACAAGCACATATGCTAATTTTTAAATGAATGAATCAAGTTGCAAACTTAAATTACTTCACAGCTTATCAAGTGGGTGCAACCTCATATTGAGTTGTGCAATTGTGAGAAATCTAGCAATAGTGAAAGGTTTTTGAACACACAATGACCACAAATTAGTTAAAAATCCAATGTGCAAAGAGAAATGAGATGTGTTTCTGGCAACATATACATGCTCACACTGAATCACACAACTGCAGTGAAAAAAATTGGTCCTGAAATATGCAACAGAAGCACTATGCACTGGGTAATGCCAATGAATGCTGCTGGAACCCCTGGCTCCGATTCCAGATGGCTGTATGTTAAGAATCACAGCATTTTTACCGTACTCACAATGACTTCTATTCTTACAGAAGCTTAATGGCTTCATGATGGAAAACGAAGACTTTCCTACTGTCATTCCTAAGCATCTACAATCAAATTAGATTATACTTTGCTATAAAGTTTGAGTTTATAAACTGTCATTTGACTTGCTGACTTGAGTTTCATAAAACATCATTAAATGACTTTTGGCCTGGGATTACTAAAAAAATTCTAAAAATTTCTGAAATGCCTCTAAATATACATCTGTCATTTTATGCTATGTATTAATACAAAGGTAGCATTAACTACTATAAAAACAAGGTATTGATAAACTCTGAAAAATGTTGAAGATGTCCTATATATCTTATAGTATCAACTCTTCAGTCATTATTTAGATACATATGCAAAAATTAATGAGTCAATTCATCTCAATAATATGTAAATTTGTTTTAGTCCATAATAAATGGTAAAATTATATATACCAAAGCACTGTTTTAGATTCCTAAGGCAGGAGAGATGGCTTAGCAGTTAAGAGCACTGGCTGATCTTGTGGAGGACCTGGGTTCAGTTCTCAGCACCCACACAGTGGCTAACAACCATCTGTAACTCCAGTTCCAGGGGCGTCTTACACTCTTTTTTGTCCTCCTCGGGCACTGCATGACATGGGCGCACTTACATACATGCAGGAAATACACTCATACACATAATATCAAAAAAGTTGAATAAATTCCTTTATGATTTATAAGCAGTAAAGGCTTGATCTGCATACTTATATATATCCATATTATTATGTTAATATTATATACTTATATACCCAAGGTCATGTAAAAACTTCTTGGGTGAAAAGACGTCATGAGCAGAACAGTTTACATGGCAAAGCCTCAATGAGTCTGAAACAGAATTACTTTATTCTAACTCAAGACCTATTATAAAAAGAATGTAGTTGTTCAAGAATGAACAACATTTAAAAGTAAGTTGACTCAATAGAAGTAGAGGCCACAAAGCTATTAGTAATTAGCAAGCTGAAGGTATATTCATTAAATACAGTAAGAGGAACTAATTAAATTTCAGAGAAACGGGAAAATAGTTTTCATTTGAAAGATAAGAAGAAAAATAAGAAATTTAAGGAGCTCAGCTTTTAAAATACAAACACATCTGTACCTTTGGAATATGACCATTTTGGCCTAAGAGCTCCATTTCACTCTCCACTTGATGGAGCCAATTAGTGTTCTCATCAAATTGCTTCAACTCCTCTTCCTTCTTTTTCTCTAGGTAGCAGTGACGAGTTTTCAATATTTCAAGTCTGTGATCTCGTTTGCAAGTGGCCTAAAACAAAATGTATTTAATGGTTTACTTAATTTTTAGGATATTTGATGTATACAACATTCACAACGTGGTATATTTTCTTATGTTACTGCAGTCTATTACATTAAACTATACTTATATTTAAAGCTCTTTTCCCCTTAAAATATCATAACAATACCGCTTGCAGCAAAATAGGAAATTGAGCTGTGAGTCATTTTTATAAAATTATAACTTGAGGGTTTAAGGCTTTAAGAAATACAGTGGCCAAAACGAAGTCTGTAACTTTCTTTTTTAAAGCTGCATTTGTAAAGTTCATATAAGGTTAGATAAATTCCATGATTCTCTTACTGAAAATCAAAAAAATGCATCCTCTGCTTTGTCTTTTCTCCAATTTGAAAGATGTGAAGAATTAGGAGTTCTACTGTTCTGGTTTTACCTGTAACGCCTTAAATTGGTTGCTACAAATGACAATGTATCATGGAAGCTGTAGGTGAGAACAGCTTGATCTCTCTGGGCTACTTGCCAAAAGACACTGACTTGAATTAAAAAATTATTCTATACGATGGTGTATCTGAAATGGCAAATCTTCACAGAGTAAAATAAACACTTGTAGCTGGCTCTGCAGCAGAGAATAGAAAGAAATCAACAATAAAGAACAAAACTATGTGTACTTGGTCAAAGATTCTGCCCTCCTTGGGTAATAAATTATTATTTCTACTAATTTAAAACATGAATTACTAACACGTACAGGCACATAACACACACACACATAGTATAAGGAAATAGGAGTCTCTTCATCTTGGTGGAGAGTATGTATTATCTTACAAGTATTAAGTTTAAGCAAATGTGGTCATCATTAAGTCAGAGACAAATGCTAGGTATCTATACATTTCACTCTTTCACTTTAAGGAAAATAAAATGCGTATCTATAATGAGTTTTCAAATGAGACATTTTTGTTATTCCTTTTTGTACTGACAAGTTTTCTTCCCCCTAGTATAAATCTTTTCCCCACAGTATGAAGGGTGTACAGCTCTGGAGTTTCAAGCTTTATTTAAAGGCTTTCATTTTTAAGTTACTATGTCACTACGCAGTGATTTATATCAAAGGCATGGTAGTCAGAGTGGTCTATGTATTTGGAGAGGAGTAGTGTAGTATTATATTTATAAACAATACTAATAAAACATACTAGAAGTTGGTTTGATTTTTACCAGAACCATACAGTCATATCTAGCAATATCAGTAATAAATGTTCTTTTTAAAAACAACAACCTTCTCTTGGCCTATGTTGTAAACTGTGGCCAGCATCTGGATAGGTTTTTCTCCTGCCTCATTACTGTAACAAACTCTTTTAATGTTCTAACTTCTTGTGGGAAATTTCACAGACCTTCACAAAAGGAACAAGGGCACATAAGATTTTGCGTTTTTAGGTTCCCTTTATGTCTGCCACATTTTCCTCAGTATTTAGAAGTTTTTCAAAGAATAGTGATTAAGAAACTGCCTCAAATTTCTAGAATTAGAAATTTCCATGTTTTAAGTTCTCTAAAAATTAAAATAGTTAAGCACCTTTTCTACTTTGTCTTCAGAACATATCAATTCTATTTGCCTATGGCACTGTTGTTGATAGAATGACTTTAGCTCATTTTCTTTAAGTAGCATTTCCAACTTCAGATACTCTTGCCTGATTTCTTCTCGATTCTGGAACAAGCAGTTCAGAATTTCTTGAAATCTACCAAAAGAAAGAACCCATATAATAAAATTCCATTAATTTTATATTAAATAATATATAGAATACTTAACAGCAAATACCTCAGACTCTATTCAATGACAAACAGCAAGTAGGTTAGAATGGCTTCATCCTATCACAAAAATGAGAATGGGGTATTAACTTTATTTCTGCTACTTTAGGTATCTTTCTCTCTTGTTACTGAAAGATACAGGTCTCCCAAGGCCTCTGAAAATGGTAATATACCACATTTAATCATGTACATATATGTAGTCCAGTTGCTTAACAAAAATATTTTGTTTGTAAAAGGATGATAACTTGGATCTGTATTATGACAATTCTTATAGCCCATTAACATCATGTGTGGTTTGGTGCTGACTTGAAATCAAGAAAACACAGTAGGAGGTATTATCATATGGTGTATCCCTGGCCCCCTAGGGAAAGTGAGAGAATCAGCTTTTAGCTTCTGAAAATTATTACAGTGAAAGCATACCATATAATAAGGTACCCCTACAGCTAGGGGAAGAATCAATTGACACTGGCAGGACTCAAAGTACACAAGGTAACAATGTGATAAACCTAGAAAAGCCACTGAGGTCTGCTTCCTCCAAGGGTAATATGGACTGAAAGAATCGCAGATGTAAAGTTTTTTTTTAAATTGAGCTTTTAAATTTCATATGTAAATTTTGGTTAGATCTCCAAATAGCCAAAGATTCGATACTGATTAACTTCTATGAAAACTATTAAGGGTCAGCATCACAATAGTATTAGAATTATAAAAATCTATTTGTGCTCTGAATTATAGTAAGAATAAACAATCACATCCAGGCAAAATATCTAAGAAAAATTAACTGTGAAGCTTTTAAAATAAAATCAAGTCTGTGCATTTAAAAATAAATGTTCTTTGGCCAGAAATTCAGATACATTTGTAAGGATCTGTGGTAAAGATGGTGCCAATTTACGTCAGTAGTTCTTAATGAAACTCTCCTGGGAATGAATATAAGCCACAATACATTGACTTTACTGCAGTTTTGTTAAACTGATGAATATTTCATAGGAAATGTATATGGACACTGTGATTTCACTGTATTATATTACACCAATGCTAGTGCCAGTAAATGAATTGATAAGTTATCTTTAGGTTATACCCAAAGATAATTTCTTAGTTTTCCTGTAACTTTTAATTCAAGGACAAAGTTAAATACTTATCAATTTTGTAATTTTGTGGTTCATTTTGTGCAGTGTTTACTGATTATGATGGAAGAAAAGGAATTAGCATCAAGAACTTCTAGAGAGAGTCTTTTACTATTTGCTAGTCATTTAGAACATTTAAATTTACTAGGTAACAAAATTCTGCACTAATATTTTAGATGAAACACAATGGATTAAGCCATGCCACTTATAAAGTCATAGCAAAATTTTACATCTGTGGCTTATGAATACAGTTGTATTTTCTTTTTTCTGAGTCCCTTATGTACACTGACTTTTTAAATACTTTGGGGAATTAGGAAAATGATGTATATTTTCTGAATATTCATGAAAACATTGTTTTAAATTTTATGGAAAATGAAATTTATTAATTCATAGCATTATAAAGTTGCAAGTTAACAATGTGCTTGATATTAAAAGGTGCTTCATGTATTTCATGAGACAGTTACTTTGGTGGACGAATGACAAAAGTTAAGGGAGACACGAGTTCATATACAAATAAACACTAATTTATGCTCAAGTCATCTCCCTTCTAAGTAATTTTATTAAAAGGGAAGGCTGAAGGGCTAGAGAGATGGCATGGCAGTAAGACCATATACTGCTGTGGTACAGGACCTGAGTTCAGATCCCACACACAAGTGGGTGGCTCACAATGGCCTAGAGCTCCAGCTCAGGAGGACCTGAAGCCTCTAGCACTCATGTGTACACACCCACACATATAATTAAAAAAATAATAAAAATCACTTAAGATTTTATTATATATATATACATATATATATATATATATGTATATATATTATATGCATGAGTATAATGCCTCCATTATAGTGAACTTGTGTCATGCAATGCCCAGAGGAGAGAAGATGGTGTCGGATCCCACTGAACTGGAGTTATAGATGGCTGTTAGCTGCCATGTGGGTGCTGGAATTTGAACCCAAGTCTTCTGGCAAGAACAGTCAGAGCTCTTAATCCCTGAGTCATTTCTCCAGTCCCACTAAGAATCAATTCTAAAAAGGTTGAATGATTTAAAGCCATCAACTTCATGTATGACCAGAACTATTTTCCTACTTTTAATTTAGAGGCACAATCTTCCCCTGACTTGAAATTGCAATCCTCCTGTCTCAGCCTCCCAAGCTGCACGGATTACAGACCTGGGCCACAATTTAATTGGCAAAGTAGACTTTGTTAAAGTACTGCTGAGAAATTTACCTAAGAAATCGCTCTTTGGGATGCTGGTGATTCAATATTCAAGACACTTGCCATTTCATGTTCAACTAACAAAATGAACTATTATAATTCTGTCAGAGTGAAAGTCTTTTTTTAAAGTATATAAATCAAGTGCTTATTTTCTTTGTAAACTTTTAATTGAATTTTTGTGTACTTCATACGTAAGAGCTTAATCATCTTTATATCCCCTTTCCCAATTAGCACTCTCCAATAATGCCTCCCCCATTGGATTTCATGCATTCCGTCATTTATGTTAAGGTCTATCTACTCAAGTTAGTGGTCCCCAGACGTCCCCCTGTGCAAGCTCATCCACTGAGGTCTACTTAGCCTATCTATAGTCTCCCATTAAGATCAACTCTTCCTCACCCAGCAATAATCAATTGCCAACAGTTTTTTCTGCTAATGCTGGGGCCTGCTGCCCATTTCCACATTTATGCCCGTTTTTTTTCTGCTTGAGTTTGCATGGGTCTTGTGCATGCTGACAACACTGCTGTAGGTTCATGAGCAAGGTTCCAGGAGTCTGTAAGGTTACTTCTATATGGCATGTACCTCCTCCCCTGGTTATTAAAATCTTTCCTTTCCCTCTTCCACAAAGGTCCCTGAGTCCTGAGTGGGTAAAGTTTAATAGAGGAGCCCTGTACAAGCACTCCCACACTTAAGAGTTTTATTCTTGATGCTTTGGCCATTTGTGTCTGTGAACTGCCCAACCCTAAGTGACACATCTACAATAGAACCTCTACACCGAAGGCCCCATGGTACAATGGGTATAAAGAGTACTAATGCATCTCTCAACTCCCATCAAGGAAGCTTCCTCATCTAACAGCGGACCACGAACACAAAAGTATGGCCAAAGCATAGAAAGTTTTCTTTGATGAGAATAAATGAGTAGTGAGAAATTGTTTACTTATATATTGTGCTGTCAGAAATGATGTTTACAAAATAGTATAATGTAGAAACACAGAATAAAACTGGACAGTTCTGGGATGTCAAAATGGCTTGCTGGAAAAGCCTAATGACCTGAGCTGCATCGCTGAACTGTCCTCTGACTTTCATATACAGACACAGACACACAGACACACACACAAAACAATGAAAAAAAATTGAATTCTGATAGTTTTTACTTAGATCTATAATTGAGGAAAAAAGTCTTTCTTAACATACTTATAAGGTTCACTGTAGTGACCAGGTGAAATTAATAAGTGTCTAAAAATTAAAACCCACAAAGCCACAATGGGAAGTTTAGGAGAAAGATAAAATGACAGCAGTTAATAATATAATATTCAAAAGAAGCATTTCCTTCAATTAGGATAAGTTTACAAGTTAAGCCATTGGAACACTGGATCTAGAAATACTAATCTTGAGTAGTTCAAGAAACACAGCAACTCAATTGGGAAAAACAAAGACCACTCTATCAATTTATATCACGGAGGCATTCAATCAAATAATCATTTTAAATTAAATAAGTAAATTAGTAGATCTATATAGAATCAATAAAGAGATTAAATTTTTATATAAAGTATATAAATATTGGCAAAAAAAGGCACCACTGAAAATAAACTAACATCTTAAGTGATGTAAGTGACATCCTCTGATTTTCCTTACTATCTGTAAAATCAAAACTAAAAGGAGCTGATTTTCCCAAGTGTATAATACAAAGATCAATGACTTTTCTGAATTCAATTAAATGTGTATGCATATATACATATGACATATACAAAATGAGAATTAGTAAAATATCTGCCGAAATTACAAAATAATACATTCCTCATATGAGATTTGAATGATTTTACCTTTCAATTTCTTTGTCTTGGGTGTTTGAGAGCATTAATTTTGCACTGTCATCTTTATCAGTGAAGGCTTTCTGTTCTTCATAGGCTTTTAGTTTTTCTTTCAACATTAAAATCTAGCAGAAAGAAAAGACTAATTAAAATACAAAGCAAGTTATTTGTCTCCATCTTACATGGGAATAGCAAAAGTTTAGTTATAAACAATAATCAAGCAAGTCAGATTTGTATCAAAATAGGAAATATATTAAATTTGGGGACACTTAGGAATAAAATGTCCTGTGAGTCAAGAACTATAGGAAATTTTTATAACAGCGTAAATAGTAGACATACCTCTGCCTTCTGCTCATTACAGATCTTTACATACTGAGATATGTGACTGTTGAGATTGAGGACATTGCTCTTCAACTGTTGAAAAATAGAATAACGATTATGTGCACCAGGAGCATAATCACATACTTATATACAGGAAAAAGAAGCATTATATCTCATTAATTCAGGTCCAACAAGTCTGACTTTTTGACAATTATAACTATATGGCTATTATGATTAATTATGCCCATATTTAAAATCTTTGACATGAGGATATGTTGAGCATATCAATAATATATACAAAATAATAAACAAATTCCCTGAGGAAAAAAAACTTTAAAGCATTTATTCACAACCTAATAAAAATTGTCACCTAGTTTCCTTTTTCTTACTTTTAAGAATTCAGAATTTTTTATTGCACCCTGGAGTTCATACTACTTTCTTATATTTCACACTTTTTTTTTTTTTAAAGCAACAGTATGACCCCCTTTAGTGTTTATGGAAAGGAGGGGAGAAAATTAAACATGAAAGTATGACTTCAATACTCTGATCATTTCTTATTTAAGTGACTTAGAATTAAGTACTTAAAATTCTCTGAGTTTATACAATAGAGTGATGCACAGAGAAGGCCACAACTGGCCAAGTTTTAAAGAATAAGTGCCTGCAGGGTGTAGGATGGGACTCCTATAAAGAGCCTCATCGACCCACGGCTCAGGGATCACTGAGGAAGAGCAAGCAGAAAGACTGTAAGAGTTAGGGCTGGTTCATGAACACAGGGACGCAGAGGCTTCCAGGCCACTGGAAGCCTGCACATGTGAACTTGTGGCAATGGTGGCATCAAGTACAGGACCCATGTCAATTCAATTAAACAAGGTCCCAAAGGGGAGGAGAGAAACAGGTGGCAGGCCGGCACTAGATTGGGAACTAGTGGATGGAGACTAATTGCTGCTGGGTGAGGGAAGAGTATGATTAACATTACAAACACAAGATGGGCTGACTAGACTCCAGTGGACAAATTTACACTGAAGGACATTTGGGTACAAATGCCTGAATGAATAGGACTTAATATGTATGGCAGAGTACGTGAGGTCCGGTGGAGAAATGGGGGAGACATGACTGGGGGAGGGGGGTCTAAAATTAAGAACTGTTGTATGAAATTACAAAAGCTCAATAAAAAATATAAAAAAAATTCTCTGAGTTTGGCCTATATTACCATAAAATGGAGCAAAACACAAACAACAAACAACTTCTGCAATGGGCTAGAGTGAGGACTATATAAAAAATATGTGTGAAAAGTCTTTGTACATTCATAAAGTCTGACCTGTTGTAAATAGTATATGGACATTTCTCACAGGATAACAGGAGATATTACATCAGTTTAGCTGAAGTCTCTTCTAACCTGATATCCTGTGCTTTTTGAAGAGACATGTTTTCACCTATATACTTTTAAAAAGTATCCTGAAATTTTGGCAAAAAACATTTACGTAATGAGTCACTATTATACTTGTATATTTGGCATACCAATATCATAGCTGTGGAAATTAATTTGGAAAGAATATATTATGAATTGGGGTAGGTATTAGTTGGTGCTCAGATAAATGACACCATCATAATTGGCAGTAAACATGTTAAACACTTGGATTACTTCAGTGTGTTATCTAAATACCATGTGATATGATGTGGGGGGAAATTGGGGGGATAGTACTAAATAAAGTGCCCTAGCACTCATAACTGAATAACAGTATGTTATACAAATACCATGTGATATGATGTGGGGGGAGGTTGGGGGGACAGTACTAAATAAAGTGCCCTAGCACTCATAACTGAATAACAGTTTCCATTATATACATGCTCAAGATGCTTAAAAGTATGACCAAGATAAAGATCAATAATTATGTAGAACATTTGTAATTCTCAAATTTCTTAACAGAAATAATACCCTAATTATACTTTAAACAGACTTGAAAAAATAATACAGGCCCAACATTCTCACAACAAAGTTAGAGTAAATGCACTTACAGAAGATTTAATGTCTTTTGCACGATTAGCATACTTCAGAGTATTATACGTGTCATCGTAGAATAAAGAGGAAGGACTGACAGCAGCTATCATTATTGTCTGACAGTTTCCTCCAAGAGAGTCCTTCAACAAGCGAGTAAGCTTACTATTTCTATAAGGCACATGCTGATTCTTTCTCTGAAAGAACAAAAGAATTCTTATGCCATTTTCCTCACAAATAAAAACTCACTACTATACCACTAGAAAAATTTAATTAGTAAGGGACAATGATGTAACTGGTGTTTGAAATTAGATACATATTTAAGGAAATCTGTTTTTTCTTAGCAACTTTTCTATGAACCTAAATAATACATTACAGACACAATGTGAAATTAAAACAGAGTTGTGAAGGAACCTAAATTTTAATATTTTCTATTATGGGGTGGTGAGCTCATTGCATAAAGGTTCTTCTTGTTGTCAAATCCGACAACCTGAATTTGATCCCCAGTCAGACCCACATGATAGAAAGAGCAAACAGACTTTTGCAAATTGTATTCTGACCTTCCCACAGTGAAAGACTTGCTCAGGTTACAGAGTTGATAAACACAGCAAAAAATAGGTCCCGGATCACCTGCTGCCTAGTAGTAACATGCTTGAATCGTATCACCCTTTGCTAAATAGAATGTATACTGCGGGTGTTATTCAAATGATTGTAAGTGGACAAGACAGTAAAACTGACTCACAAGCTCAACAGAAATTAATATTAGGGCACATGGCAAACATTTGTGCTACAAATTCCTTAAGTTTACAAAATCAGTATTATATCATGTGGTCTGCTCAAATGTTTTGAGATTTTTAACACTAAATATAAGAGATGTTGATTTTACAATTGTCATGTGATTTCAGTAACTTGCCCTCTTAAGAAAGTCCTCCTAATAATTTTAACATACATTTTAACATATAAATTTTGTGCATATTACACATTATACTTTGATATAAATTAAAATATATAACATTTTAACGATTTAACAGTAATTTTTCTAAGCTTTTAAGCCTGTCTTGACTCTTAATTAAAAGTTTTTTCAAACAAATTAATATGTTGTAAATATACTGTGTTACAGTAAGCACTTCTAGTATACAGTACAGGCAAAATATTTTTAAATGCCAAAAGCATTTTGTAAATATCATCCTTTTATGTAGTTACACTTTAAACCTTAAATCTCTTTTTTTTTAAGAAAAATTAACTAGTCAATTCAGTTACCATTTTGGCTATCCATTGATCATTGAATAGTTTCTTTTACAATAATTTTCAAAGCTAGGGGTCTGAAAAATGTAGCCATTTTTGGTCCTGGTGGCATAGGCCTGTAATTACAGATATTCAAGAATACGAGACATCAGGATAGAAAGTTCAAGACTCGGTGAGATGCTATCTCAAGAAACAATCAGGGGTAGAGGTAGATATCTTTCCAAGCACATGTGAGGTACTGGGTTCAAATGTGAGCACCACAAAAATGCACCACCCATACACTCACACATACAACCTAAGTAAACAAAATTCCTAGTTCGAAATAAATAGGAAGACACAATAATTTGCTCTGGGGTGAGAAGGCAGTCTTGTACCCAGGATAGCTTCCAAATCTCAATTCTCCTGCCTCTACCCCCTAAGTGCAGGAATTATTGACATGAACTACCATGCATAGCTAATAAAACGCTAACTATTAAATATTTTTCATTCAAATAATTTGGAATATAAACCTGGAAACTGAAAAACAAACAACACAGTCTCTTAGAAAACAACAAACAAAAGAAAACAAAACTCACATAGCTTTGATTGGCAGCTGAGAGTTGCTAAGGACTGTTATCTATCTAAAAGCTGTTGATATACTAGTACAGAAAGTATATTTTGTTATTTCAAAACATTTAATAAGTAAGTATACAGTACTCACCTTTGTATCAGCTAAGGCATTGATGACATTCCCAAGAGCTAAAAGGGACCTATTAATATTTGTGCCTTCTACAAACCGTATCCCTTTACTACCCGTAGTACTGGCCCGCTCAGAACCTGCCAGGTCTATGAGAGACATTTTGGCAATACGGACATTTTGATTAATGCTTGCTGTTTTGTCCTGTTGTCGCAAATAAATCTGAAATTATTGAAAAGGAGAAAATGAGAGTGAGAATTAACAAAGTTAAAGGGAACATTTAAAAAGAATTTTAAAAAATTAAAAAAAAAATTCCACAAAACAGTTACTATTCTTTTAAAATATATTATTATTATTGGGGCTCAAGAGATGGCTCAGCGGTTAAGAACACTGAATGTTCTTGCAGAAGCCCTGGGTTCAGATCCAAGCACCTACATGGCAGCTAACAGCTGTCCATAACTCCAGTTCTAGGGGATCTGACGCCCTCTTCTGACCTCCGCGGGCAATGCACGACACGGGTGCATTTCCATACATGCAGGCAGTACACACATACACATAAAATAAAAAAATATATAGTATTATTAATTCTTTGAGAATTTCATGCAGTGCATTTTGATCATATTCACTTCTTTCCCTTAAGTCCTCACAGATTCATCCCCCTTAAGAAGTTCCACGTATTATCTGCCTGGTACTTAGGAGTACTAGAATTACTAAAGTTGAGGAAAATACAAAAACAAAATGCGTATATATTTGGATCTTAAAGTTCCCAAAGGCCAATGTGTTAACTATTTGTTCACACTTGTTCTACTGGGCAAGGAAAATCTTTAAGACTGGGGCCCAAGGTGGGTCTGGTGGCACAGGTCTTATAGTATCAGCCACTCATGGAGCTAAGATAGCTGAATCACTTGAGCCCAGAATGTTGGGCCCAACATTCCACAACAAGTCAAAGCAGGTAGGGCCAAGTGGGAGGTCTTTGGGTCATGGCAGGTATCCCTTTAAAGGTAAGAATGGGATTCCAGCCCTTCTCTATTCCTATTCATTTTACCATCCAGGATATGAAATAAAGACCACTCCCTTCAAACATGTGCAGCCTTACCACAAGCTCAAAAGCAGTAAGAGAGACCCCCAGACTGAAACTTCCAACACTGTGAGTGATAACAAACTTAATTTATAAGCTTATCATTTCAAATATCTGTTATAGTAATGGAAAGCTGAATGAGTGTACCAGAGGGAAAATAACCCTTGATCTATAGAAGGCAATGCAACTGTTATTTGTATTCTGATTCCCTTTGTATCGTAACATAGAATTAGAGATGGAATGTCCCTAAAGTTAAATTTGAATGCTGACCCAAACTAAAAATACAAAAGTATGAATATCTGTCATTTTCCACTGTCTAGGAAAGCATAATTATTCAATTATATTTTCTCCCCTCAGTCAGGTTGTCATTTGGCCCTGGCTGGCTTTGAGATTACTAGAGTCAAAGATGACCTTGAACTTCTGAACCTCCTGCCTTTATCTTTGGCATGTCAGAATTAAGGGGTTCAGCCACTGGCCTGGTGGTTTATCTGGTGCTAGAGAGCAAACCTAGGGCCTTATGCATAGCAAGTAAGCATTGTACCAAATGAGATACCTCCGTAGCCTCTTATTCAACTGTCTTACATTGTTTTGTAGTTTAACTGAAAAATACATGAAATGGACAAGTTATTACTATTATAGAATCCTTTTATTAAATATAAAGCAAGATTTAATACATTCAAGGGAAATCACAGTGTCACAAACATTTCTCTGAAGACTATTAATAAAGTGGTACCAGCAACAAATATCCATGAGCCTGCTGAATGGACACTATCCAAATGGCTTGACTGCCTTACATATGAATGCTTTCAACTGTAACAATTGCATTTTTATATGAAGAATTTCACAGGCCAGTGAGAAGACTGAGTGGTTTGGTAAAACGTACATGCCTACAAGTCTGATGACCTGAGCTAAATCTCTTAGACCGACATGGTATAAGGAAAGAATTGACTCAGGCAAGTTGTCCTCTGACAGCTACATATGAGCCATGGCTCATGCACACCAACACACACACACACACACACACACACACACACACACACACACACACTTTTTTTGTGAAGTTGAAAAAAAAAATTTCACACAGCATAATCCAAATGTTTGGATATAACAGGACTAGAAACATGGTCTTCATGATGAAATCTTTAATTTTTAAATTTTATGTGTTTGAATGTTATGCTTGCATGCATGTAAGTCAACCCATGTCATGCAGGGCCCTCCAAGGAGAGAATAAGGTGTCAGAGCCCCTGGAACTGGAGTTACTAATGGTTGTTAGCAGCCACATGGGTGATAGGAATTGAACTTGAGTCCTCTGCAAGGGTAGCCAGTGATCTTAACCACTAAGCCATCTCTCCAGCCCCCATGATGAAATCTTTTTTTTTTTTTTAAGGTTAAAGAATACACACACACACACACACACACACACACACACACACACACACACACACCACACACACCTTAATTATTTATTTAGTAGTTACATAATTAGAAGAAGCATTTCATGACAACAGCATTGACATATTCAATAACAATTTCCAGAGCTAAGATGCATTCTTTCAAAATTGGTTGTAAATTTTTAGGTTTACAGTTGAATTAATAGAGGTATACAATATTGTACTCAGTATAAACCCTTTAAGATATAAAATTAAATGAGGTTTTAACCTTTAAAGAAGATCTCCATTTCATTATTAAAATACACAGTTTCATGATGAAATCTTTTAAAAAATCAGTAGCTTCTCGATTGATTCTACAAATCTAGATCCACAGAGAGATAATAAACTTATAATAAGCAGTGTAAGTACACACTGAAAGCCTTGGGTTTCCTGGGCAAGGTGGCATAGGGCAGGTAATCCCAGCCATGCAGGAGGCTGAGGCAAAATAAGCAAAGTTCAGAGCTGACCAGGATTACATAAGTGACTTCAAGTTAAATGTGGTGAACTTAATGGGATTCTTTTTTTTTTTGATTCTGTCTTAAAACTTAATAACAGCTAAACAAAAGTTACAAAGGAAAGGAATGATGGAGAAATAGTGGTGTCTACAAATGAATGTTTTTTGCCATTCCTAAAAATTATTTATGAATTTGGCTTTACTTACTTTAAATTTCAACTTAAGAGCTATGGCCTTATGTCCTGTTACCTGGAAAACAGCATGAGAACGAGAAGACGTAGCATTCACGTCGGTGGGGTGCTGGGTTCTGTTTTTGTTTCCATTATCTAGTAGCTGTAAAATTTCCTCTGAGGATCTGGGCTGGAGAGGTTCAAATAGAAAAGGAATACTTAGTCATCTATCTTTAAATTTTTCAACAATTTTTTTGGGGGGGGGTAGGGTGCAGTAATCAAACCAAGTCCTGATGAATACCAGGAAAGTGGTCCACTACTGAGCTAACACCAGTTCCTCAATACACTTACTCAATAAACTTAAACAATACTTTTAAAGGTTAAAAAAACCCACAGGTTTTCTATGAATTTAATATTATTACATGCTTAGTACTTGGTGTTATATATGGAATAAGAAATAAATGAGTCTGAGATAAAAGTAATTGCATTGAATTAACATAATAAATGTCAAATTTTTAAGGAAAAATTCAACTATTTCAAAAGAAAATGAAGACTAAAGATAGTAAGAGGCAATAAAATGAGGACATCCCAGCTCTAGTCCCTATTTTGCTAGTGTCTCTGTGACCATGGACGAATCATTTGGGGCTTTAGTTTCCTTTATTTAGTTCCTCAGTAATTCATTTTAGTCTTGCATTTTATTAGTTTGCTTCTTTCTCAAACAGGGTGTTAAATAAGTAAATAGCTGGTGGAAATGGGCCCTCGATGGACTTGCATTCTAACAGAAAGAAAAGACATTTGTACACGTACCTGGTGTAAAGTAAGACCCTGAACAACAACTCCTTTTTGGGCATCTTCCCGGACAGCAAGTGGTCCTGAATTTACTAAGAGGTCACGAATCTGTTCATTATATACCTTTGGTAAAAAGAACCAATTAACACTGAGTCAAAATATATGATTATATCACACACATTGTAGACTAAAGTTCTATCACCCTACAACGGAATTGTTCACTTAAAATTACAACTAAAATCTAAAGTTGGATTTATTATACTCTCACACAGTAATCCCTGACTTGATACCTATAGTAAAATCTTGTCATTATTCTTATTTCCTGGAAATATAACAATTTTGGAGAACAAATGTTAAGCAAAACCTATACCCTTCTATTTCATTTAGTTTAACATAAAATTAGTAATAGTCTTCCATTTGAATTGATCTGTTCATGGTTAGGAAGTTAAGGCAGACTAGGGACTGAAGCCTGGCTATCCTCTACTGTTTGTTTCACATTGAATACACATCTTAATTTTCTATCTGCAGCATTATTTTAAAAGAAATACATAAAAATAGTACTTAGAAATTGTACTATTGACTTCATTTTATAGATTTAATGAAGACACAAAGTTTAGTATTTGGCAGCAAGATGACATCTATTTCTGGTAAAATTTAAGAAAAACATAAAATCAGGCCTTTATTTTCCTGGGCTGGGGATGTAGCTCATGGCAGAGCACATGCATGCTACCATGCATGCTGTTCTAGGTTTGTTCCTAAGCACTGAAAAAAGGATGTGCATACACACGCATATATACTTACACAGCACATATATGGAGCATTATTTCCTTTTGTGCTTTAGTAAAGTGCCCATAGCTGTTTTTACTTTTGCTGATGTTTTTATACCCAATAACAACATTTTATTAAAATGAAACAAACATATAAATTTATAGAAAATTTTCTTTTAATTCCTATTTTTCTAGTGGAACAACAGCTAAGATTCTTCTGATTCCCCTTATCTACTTCAGTCAACCAAAGAGAATGAGTACTCTCAAGGTGATCTATGAAAGCCACTTTCCTGGGTGATCTAACAAGGACAAATGCCTTGGTTTTAACATTGTCTGTTAAAATATTCAAGGGGTGAAATGTAGTCCTATGTATTTTTTGAATTCTAGAGGTAATTGTCTAAGTAGAGGCATATTCTAAGTAGAAAGGGCAATTAACCACAGCCCTTAAATGAATGTAAGGAAACGAGATTAAAAGAAAAACAAAAAAGAAAATAGCCCAATTAAATTCTCTAGTTAGAAAAGTAGTTAAAGAAAAAAAAAAAAAAAAGAACACTATCACTCTTTTTCTGAGTTCAGAACAATGTGTTTACTACTAAACTTTGAGAATGAGTTTTGCTTCTCTATGTAAATTTGAGAAAACTTCTAATAACATATGAACTCAATCTGTGGAAGAAACTCCACCAATAGAGGCCAAGTATTAAGACCCTGTAAGAGAAACAAGTGGACACCAAAAATAAATGCTTATTAATGCTGCCAGTGACACCATGGTTTGTTTCTGTGGTCATTTCTAAAATACCATCTGAGCAAAAAATTAGTGTCTACAACTTAATTATCATTTTCTGAATATCCGTTTTTAGGAGGTCGCAAAGAAATGATGGAGTATGTCAAAAGGACAAGAGGCAGTATGAAGGAATTTCAACTGGCTTTACAATTTGAGCACAAAAAATTGATCACAAACGTGGGTATGGTGGCATACTTCTATAAGCCCAGCACTTGGGAGGCTGAGACATGTGTTCAAGCAAGCCTAGGCTACATGAGAAGACCTAGCTCAAAAAGTGCTTCTGGGCCAGTAAGACAGCTCAGAAGGTCAAAGTGCTCATCATGGAAGTGTTATGATCTGAATCCCTAGAATCCACATAAAAAAGCCAGATGCGTGGTATGCATCTGCAATCCCAGCACTCCTAATATGAGATAGAAAGTGGGGTCTAGAAGCTTAAAGGCCAGCTAGTCTGGACTACAGAGAATGGAAGAAAAGAGACCCTGACTCAACAAGGTAGAAAGAGGACTGACCACAAAAAGATGTCTTCTCAGCTCCACACACACACACACACACACACACACACACACACACACACACACAAATAAATAAATAAATGAATAAATTTTTAAAAATAAAATATATAAAAAGGGGGCTAGGACTGTAGCTCAGTGGTAGAGCAAAAATAAATAAATAAATAAATAAAAAATAAGTGTTCCCATCTCTGAAATTACAGAAAGAGTCTACAATCTATTGAATAAATAATCTCTGAGTCTATGCTGCTGTAACAAAGAGGAAAGCCTTTCTTACTTCAAAAATGAATAACAATGAATATACCATGAATAAACATAGAATGTCACAATCTATAAGTCACCACTATGTATTATAAGTGATTCAAATATGAATAATCAGCAATAGTAACATACTGGGACAAACCAACTATATATGAGTTTGATTGAAGTATTTATACGAGTACTTATATATGAGTACTTATGAAGTGGTAAGTACTCAGTATCACTTCTGTGACATGTCTGCCAGTGCATAAACCCATCTGACAGTGACAAACTGATGGTTTTATGGCAGTGCCATGAAAGAAAAAGAAAAACACAGAAACTGTTCATTAAAGGAGACTAAAGACATATGGCAAGTAAATGTAATTTATGATGTTGGACTATTTTTAGCAAAATTTCATAAAGGCCTATAGATAATGATAATCACTGCTAATTTTTGACTTTGATATTCAGTTATTATATACAAATATCTCTTGGTTCAACAAAATTTATACCTTAAACATTTCTGAGAAACAACACATGCAACAGAGACAACAAACGTAAAAAATGTTAATATATGGGGCATTCTGGTGAAGGGTATCTAGAAATTCTATATACTATCTTTGCAACTTCTCTGTAAGTCTGAAATCTTGTCAAAAAAAAATGAGTAAGAGTCCAGTATAATTTAAATTATATTAACATGCAATTGAGTTTTCTCAAAAACAGCTATTAACATAAAAAAAAGGTAGTGTCAGCTTACCTCCAGATAAGAAACTGCAGTGCTACATACTTTCTCTTCTTTGATCTCATCCATGGATTTGTAAAGATCTAGCATTGTTAGGTACATCACGCCAGGTTCAGCAGCGGATCCTAACATTGTGTGCGTCTTCCCAGCTCCAGTGGCACCATAAGCAAGTACTGAGTTTTTAATGAAAGTTCAAAGTTCGCTGTTACAGCATAACATTACCAAATACACCCTAGTGGCTAATTCTATATGGATATTTTGAATAACAACTTTGAATTCAATAGATACCCCCTGTTCCTACTTAGCACTAATGGTCTTTTGTGTGTCCCCAATTGTCACAGGTAGAAACATCTCCTGAATATACTATTTATTCATATCCCTCTATCAGAGCACACATCACATTGAATGTTTGCCTCCACCAAGGCAGAAAATGTATCCTACTGACTTAGCAATAATATGAGGCAGAGCAGGTGTACAACTTTGCTCATTTGCTCAAATCCATAGAAGTCATTTATTGAATGTTGTTTTTTGGTAAATTAATTTAATTCCATGACTATCTAACACCATGTACGACCCCTGCATTTCTTCAAATGTTCAAGGAATCCACTCAGAGATACAAATGGTAAACACTCAGTACAGTATTCAGTTATGACATTACATTCTCATATATTATTAATTGATAAAATAGTTTTTAGAATGAATTAAGCTTGTATTTTACTTTGTTTTATCTTATGTAAGATGTCTTAACAGCTGGATAAGAATACAGAGTAAAGAAAAGAGAAATCAAAGATTCAGTCTTGGCAGATACTTATTTTTTACTTTTTTAAGTCAGAGAAAACTTTAAATCAAGAAAATGAAAAAATTTAAAAATCTCTAGGACAATACGAAGTTTAATGAAGAAAGACCATTGGTTAAAAATGAAAACCAGTAGTTCCAAACAATAAACCATATTTTGTTGATCAAGAAACAAGGAGGGAGGGAGAGGGGTGATAGAAAGATGGCTCAGAGGTTAAGAGCACTGGGTGTTCTTGCAGAGGACCTGAGTCCACACCCCTGAACCCACATGGTGGCTAACAACAGTCAAGTTCCGCAGGACTTGCGACCCTCTTCTGGCCTCCGTGGGCACGGCATGCATGGGTGCACTTAAATACATGCAGACAAAAAAACCCACTTTATATCTTTATATATATAAATAAAGAATAAAGGGGCTAAGTCTTCTGTTATTCAGTTCAACATGACACTCATGATGAAACATGATACAGTTCTAGAATGTGTTGTAAAAATGCCACAAAAACTGTTAATTACAAAAATAAGACACTAGTGTTCTATGATTTATAACCACTGAATTAACAACTGGATATTTCACATATCTTTACCTGGGAAATCAACATGGTCTTTTCTGAAAGGCAAATTAGTGCCTCTCCAATGCACAAGAGATGCTTTTTTGGGTTGAACATATCCTAAAATGGCATAAATTCTCAGCTCTCATACAGCTTCCACGTTCTGAGATACCTAATAAATGGTGCTATAAAGAAACTGCCAAGAGTTCAAAAACGTCAGGCTCTTTGATGGGCAGATGATTATAGAGGTCAACAGTGGACATAATAAAGAATACCAATTGTGAGCTATCTGTTATCAGTTATAAGAAGCATATGGTTTAATAACAGAGGAAGCCGACAAGGCTGTCTGTAGGCCAACAGCAAGGCACTGGAGGAGCTTCATAAAAGGTACTTCTTACATGATGACTAAATTTGAAAGAAACCGTACACTTCAACGTAGTCTACTGAAGTCTTAAAATTTCAGCATAAAACTATGATAAACTTGACTATTTAAAGAAAAGAACTAAGTACACATCCCTCCAACTATAAAGCTGCAACCACATGGAGAAGTTAGCTCCCAAACTGAAACAATTACCTGTGCAATTATATCCGTTCAGAAAACTACGAAGAATTGGCTTAGTAGTGTTTTCAAAAACTTCCATTTGAGTTGATGTTTCATCAAAGACAGCATCAAATACAAACTTCAGATCTTTATTTTGTCTTTTTGTAATATCAAAATTTGTAGTTTTCTTTCTATGGAAAAAACTGACTTCTTCTTGTTTGGGATCAAAAACAAGTATATGTTTATCCACAACATGAACCACTTTATGGAATCCAACTGCTTTTTCTTTTGTGTTCTCAGGACGCACACGAACAACTACTTTCATATGGTGACACAAGTTTTCCTCAGTGCCAGACATCACTGGTTATTTTGATTCCTGCTTACATGAATGCTTAGGTAGTTCTCTGAAACTGAGAAAAAAGTGAATGTTAATTGGCACATAGTATTCATTCAACAGAGATGCTATTTCTGTTCCATTCATCTGGCAAATTTATTACTGGAGGAAATGTATATGTTTGTTTACACATGTACCCTATATACTGAAGCATCCTAAAACAAACAAAATCATATGGCCCACATACACACAAAATCATGATAAAAGTTGCTTTACTTGAAATATTAACCAAACTCTGAGCTTCAGCTTAAACTGAAATACAATAGCTGAATCACTTATGATTGGATTTTCACA
Organism: Nannospalax galili; assembly: GCF_000622305.1. Lineage (NCBI taxonomy): Eukaryota > Metazoa > Chordata > Mammalia > Rodentia > Spalacidae > Nannospalax > Nannospalax galili. The sequence goes on from NW_008330735.1 coordinate 813,203, forward strand.
ATAGCTCTAGCATAATTTTGGGTCATGGAAATACACAGGAAAGGATCTTCAGAATCGTATCAGGGTAATGATCGGAGAATTTTAGCTTGGGAACTACTTTTAATAACAGTGATCTTGGCTGTAAGCCTCTTGGCAGTAGAAAGTGATACATCCAGGCTAGTGTCAACCTGCATCTCATACAAAGGGTTAGTTCCAAGGCTGTATCAACAAAGTAGCACATGCCTAAAGAGGCCAGGAACAGTATATACTACATGGTATATTCAGAGATATTAGTCTCTGAGTATGTCCTATCTCTGATCTTTTAAAATTTAAAGACGATCAAAAAGAGCTTAAAATTGTGATTCGACTTTACGATTGTTTCATATGAATAAAAAGAACTAACAAAAGTCAATAATTTGGAAACTTCAACTATCCACAAAATAATCTAGAATGTTAAGATACTCCCACTTTTGCAAAACACACATGTGAACACAATCAAAAAACAGTATTTAGCCACATATTTAAAGCTGAGTATTGTAGCTCATGCCTATAATTCCAGCACTGGGAAGGTTAAGGTGGGAGGAGAGAGGGAGATAGTTTGTGAGTTCCAGAACAGTCTGAGCTACAGAGTACCTGTCTAAAAAAACCAAAGAAAAAAACTTAAAAGATATGAGGTACTCAGTATAATCCAGCAGTCTCATTTTGGGCATAGATCCAAAGGAACTGATATTAATATAGTTTTTAAATTTATTTTCATTACTTTAAAATTATGTATATTTGAGTGCAAGTGCCCGAGGAGTCCAGAGAGGGAATCTAGTTACAGGTAGGTGTGAACCACCTGATACTGGTGCTAGGAACTGAATCTGGGTCCTCTGTAAGAGTAGTACACATTCTTAACCACTGAGCCACCTCTCCAGCACCTGAAATCAGTATTCTAAAGAGATGTCTTCACTCCTATATTTGATGTAGCATTAGTCAAGATGTGGAAATAATTTAAGTACCCAGAACACATGAATAAAAACATGTGGTATATTCTGAACAACAAATATTACTCAACCATGAAAAATGGGATTCTATTTGTTGATCATATGGCAGATACAGTTGCTACTTTGAGAAGTGAAACTAGTAGGTAGAGAAAGACAAATACCACGTTACTTAGACAAACAATGCCAACATTTGAGGTAATGGAAGTAGACAATGGAATGATGGCTACCAGAAGAAGAGGGAAATAGATGGATATACACGGATGGGGGTAAAGGGGAATTAAATATTGGTCAAAGAATGCGAACTTTCAGTTTTAAAGTAGGAATAAATTTTGGCGACCTACAGCAAAACAAAGTGACTACAATACAGTTAATCATTATCAGCTGGCCAAAGGTTCTTTTTGTTCTGCCTGAACATAAACTAGGGTGGGCAAAAGCTCTTAAAATGCTGCTCTCAGCAGGAAAGAAAGATGAAATCATGAAATCTGCAGGTAAATGGATGGAACTAGAAACTGTTATACTTAGTGAAGTAACACAGACTCAGGAAAACAAACAAACAAAACCCAACAGCTTATGTTCTCCCTCATATGTAGATCCTAGCACCAAATGCTTATAAGTGACTATGTATCCTATGTATTCAGACATAACTACAGGAGCCAGAATAATAAAGAGGAGCCAGGGAAGTAAAGGAAAAGAAAGAATCTGAAAGAGAAGAACAGTAGAAAACATGTGTTAACAAGGAAGATATGGAGAATAATGGGGCTATTTTAAGGGGAGGGAGGGAAGGTTATGGGGAAACCATGGTGGAAGGGTTACACAATGTGAGAGGTAAACAATGCCTAGCTAGTTTTAGAAAACCAGAGGGAACCATATTAGGCCAACAACCTACTGACAAATTAAACATACAACCAGATCAAAAAATGTAATATACGCCTAGGCAAGGTTTATCTGAGAGCATTTGGTCTTTGCCCAAGCTCTATCTACATGGCACATGGTAATTAAAAGTACCAGACTAGTGGGCCTAATCTTCTTGAATGTTTAACAGCCATACTTTGAGGCCTATACTAATTTGGTCAGAGGGATATAAAGGACACTTTTTGCTCCTTGCAATCCTAGGTCGACTAAGTTCCAGGGGACTATGAGCATCTCTCAAAATGTCCTGTAACTGTGGTGAGTCACCTGTTCTCTTGAGCAAGGAGGCCATGGAGACCCCAAAAGATGGACTTGAACCAGTGTCCAGTCTACAAAGAGGAGGGTCAACACAGAGGAAACATTTCTTCCATGCTTCCAAGTGAAGCCAGCCATAGTCGAGCAGGACTTTTGACTTATCTTCACGTAGACGGAACTGGTAAAAGAAAGGAGCCAGGGGTTCCTCCCAAGCCCACGTGACCCCTGAAGAACAGATCCTCAAATGACCTTAAGAGAAAAAATAAATTGTTTTATCTGGGCCAACTGTATGGCCTTAAGCATCCAAAAGGAAAGTATAACCAAAGATTAATAGGGTCAATATAATTTTTAAGAGTCCATATGTATAGCTAAAGGCTACATAACAAGAAACAATGCCAGACAGGTGATACCTTCTTTGGGTTATTGGCTAAGGTGACACAAGAGACTCCCAGACAGTAACCCAGCATAGAACTGGGAAAATGAACAGCAGATCCCAATCTTATCTAAAGGAATATCAACAACTGATTGCTCCTAGGTGAGGAACAGCTGGAGAGATGGCTCAGAGGTTAAGCACACTGACTCTTCTTGCAGAAGACCCGGGTTCGAATCCCAGTACCCACATGGTAGCTAACAACTGTCTGTCCGTAACTCCAGTTCCAGGGAATCTGACAGCCTCTTCTGTCCTCTGCAGGCATTGCACAACACGGGTGGGTGTACTTACATACATGCAGGCAATACACGCATATACATAAAAATAATAAATATTAAAAAAAATGAAGTGGACAAAGAAAAACCACTCAGGAGAACTTTTATTATTGGACCTGACGCACCATCCCTTAGCACCAGTTATAGTAGTCTGTCTACCAGGGGAAGTATTTCACCCCTGGTCAAGGTAAAAATGGTTCATCCCAGCGGGATCTGTACCACTTAGGCACCAAGCATATGACTGTAAAAAGCTGGGTACAAACTTCAGGAACCATGGCAAACAGTTGCTGTTAAGAGTTAGGTAATCCAGATGCCCAATCCATAATGTCTTTACTTATTTACAGGAAAAGAAACATTAGAAAGGGTGCTTGCAACATGAACACAAGGAGCTAATCGTTAATTAGAACAATGACTTTTTCAGATTGTAGCAATGCTTTATATCTGCCTGATGTCCAGGGAGGAGAGGGTTCCTCTGGTCTTTCTCAATATAAATGAGACAATTATAAATTCTGTAAAAATGTGAAAGGTGCTAACAGAGCGGCTCTAAAATGTTTCCATCACAAAGAAATGCAAGGGGATCGATGTTACTTAGCTTAGTTTGCTCATTAAGCAAAGAATATGTAAGATATCTCATTGCATTCATAAATATATTCCATTTGTCAATTAAAAAAATTGGGAAACAGGCTGGAGAGATGGTTCAGTGGCTAAGAGCACTGGTGGCCCTTGCAGAGGATCTGGGTTTGATTCCTAGCACCCACATGGCGGCTAACAACCTACATAACTCCAATTCCAGGAACTCTGACCTCTGAGAATATTGCATGACACAGGTGCGCCTACCAACATGCAAGCAATACATTCACATAAAAAAAATGAGAAACATTACCAGTTAAGTACAGATTTGAAGATGAGAAAGTTATTATGTAGAGATTGGGAGATTTACTTTTCAGGCAGAAAAAAATAGTTAATGGAAAAACCCTAGGATGGTATTAGGTGTGTTAACTATAATGGAGAAAGGAAAGATTAGAGTTAAAAACATAGGGACTAAAAAAAACAAAGCTAACATTCTGAATCAAATTATGATTGCCTAGAGGTTGTGAGTTGTGTATAGATACTATAAAATAGATTAACCCGTTGAAGAGAGAAGATTCTGGCTCTATTTTGAAGGTAAAGTCAGGAGAATTTCTTGATAGGTAAATGTAGGGTATGAGGGAAAGACAGTATTCAAGATAATTAAAAGGTTTTGTCCTGAGTGTTGGGGGAAAAAAAAAAAATCAAACAGCCATCAAATGAGATGGAAATAACTGGGTGTGGAGCAAGTTTGGGGGTGTGTATGTGGTAGGAAAATCATGAGTGCAACTTTGGTCATAGTAAATGGACAAAGGTTAATAGACATCCAGGTGGAAATGTAAAGGCAGTTGGGAACCAAGCCAAAAAAGGGCTGTCCTTAGTATCTTGATGCAGTTTTTGCTCTAAACACAGTCTTATGACTTTTAGGAAACCCTTAAATCAAGGAAAGCAGTGACTGTGTTAAATACATATAACAGGTCAAGTAAGAATGAGAATTAAGCAAGGAATTTAGTAACACAGAGGCTGATATGCACAGCAGCTTTGGAGGATTGTTGTGGCTGAAAGCCCAAATGAGAAGATTCAGAATCAGTGGACACCAGAAGCACTACAGTAAAGGGAGCAGACAAGGGACAGAGGTGTAAGGGAAGGAGAGGTCAAGACATTTAGTTGTTATTTTTTAATAAATGGGGAAAGCAATAGCAACAGTAGAACTGAAATAAGTCACAAAGCCATACACTTTTGGACAGAATTCAAATGACGTCAAAGGAATAAAAAAACAACAACAACAAAAAAAAAAACAGCAGATGCTAGACCCAGCTCTGCCTTTTTTAAAACACAAAAACAGAATGTTGAAGAGAGGAGAGATGGTCATTTGGATTCTAACCCTCAGGTCCCTGGTGAATTACTACTCTGCCTGCTCGTTGTCTACCTAGGTCTCACAAAGTACCTAAGCCTCAGTTCTATATAACATCATATAAATTACTTAAGTTTCTTACGGGCATAAAAGAGATCTTAGTACTTCAAAGAATTATTATGAAGGCCAAAGAGATAACAAATATGAAGTTTACTCAAGTATCTGAGCTCTGTTGGCTCTCTTCTCTCTATCCCCACTTCAGCCCCTTCTTCCCTAAGAGCCTATCCCCCGGTGTTATTAATGTGGTTATGACTAGCACTTAGTAAGAGTCTCCCTTTTTTTAAACTGAATTTCTGCGAATTTTACACAATATTTTTATCCTATTTAGAACCCTTTCCCGTATCTGCAACCCCCTTAAACACTCTGGCCTTATTTCATGTACTCCATTACAATATATATTTTATAAATTATATATATGGTATACATATATTTTATAAATTATATATATGGTATACATACATATACATATATGCATATGTCTATTGAATTAAATTTGTGACACCAAATGCCCTTCGGTGTGGGTCATCCACTGAAGAGCCTGGTTAACCTACTCAACGTCACACCCTTATAGAAAACTGACTCTCCCTCTCCCAGCAGCTATCAGTTGCCAATAACTCGTCAGCTAGGGTTTGGGTTTCTTACCCACTTCCCTACCTCTATGCTGGGATTTTGTCTGGCTTGAACTTACATGGGTCTTGTGCATACTGTCACCATAGCTGTTAATTTGATTTTTTCTCTTCTTTTTTAGAGAACTTGTCTCATGTATTAGAGGATGTGTAGTTGTCCTTGGTCTACTAAGGGCTAGTAATCTTCCACACTCATGGTATCAAAAATTCTTACCCAAAACACATTTGAAAAAGCTTTCTAAAATATCCAACAATGCTTTGATTTAAAATACATATTTGAGAAAACGATAAATATGTAGATAGTTAAAAATATGTGTTTTTGTTTGTTTGCTGGTTTTTGTGACAGGGTCACCCTACAGCAACAGCTGGCCTGGAGCTCAGTACGTAGACCAGTCTGTCCTCAATCTCAGAGAGCCACTTGCCTCTGCCTTATAAGTGCTGTGATTAAAGGCATGTACTGCCACAACCAACTATAATGTAATTACTAAAAAAAAAAATCTTAGAATCTCATGATTGGAAGGTTATCTCTTGCTTATTAATTCAATAATTAAACTATTAGATGTTGGAGCCAGAAAGCTTAGGTTGAAATCTGAACTCTACTACCTACTGGCTGTGACAGTGGGCAGGTCATTTAACCTCCTATGGTAGTTTCCTCATTTGTAAAGTGAGACTCAGAACACCTACCTCATTAGAATTGTTCCAAGGACTAAGCATGGATTAAGCATTTAACACAATGGTCAGCAGCTGTTGGGATAAAAGCATTTGTTGCTAGTAGTATGGGGCTAGAGAAACAGACACTAAGACCATATTAATACAGACAAGTAAAGACACAGATAGCAAGTACTATAGGGAAAAGGTGAACAGTGCTGTATGACACAACATCAAATTATTCTCCAATATATGACTAACAAAAAAATTGACTAATAAAACTATATAAAGCACACAGAATTCAAAATGCATTTTATTCATGTACAGGCCTTAGAGGTTTTTCCTTAAGTAATATATATTTGCTTTAAAAAATATTAATACATTTAATTGGCAATAAGAATTACCCATAGTCAAGTTATATAATCAAATTAATTTATCACCATGCATTCTCTATGCTGCGATGTCAGAGTCCATGAATTATAGCTTAGTTTGTAGGTTTGCATTAATATCTTTCATTTCCCTCATCCTTCACCAATTAGTAAACTCTATTATAGTTATATTTTTACAGAAACCTCAGACCTTAGCACAGGAGCTCTTGAGTGAATGTTGCAATATAACTGACAATAATGCTTGTTATGGTTATCTAATATCATAAAGTAGCTTTTCTTAGCAAATGTGCTATAAAGAAGTCTAGGTTAATATGGTGACAGCCAAGTAATAGTGAGGATCATCTGAGTTACTCGGCTAGGCATTATAGTAAACATTTGACAATTAGCATGTCATCCAAACTTGTATAAGCATACAAGGTTGGTTCTATTGTTTGTGTTTTTACAAACAGGAACTTAGTAATTTCTCCAAATGACACTGCTAAGGAATGGGGTGTCAGAATGCAGGCCCAGGTTCAAATCCAAATTCCATGATTTAAAAAAATGAAAAGAATGCTTCCAAAAAAGGTGTAGAAGTAGAGTGAGGCAGCTATGAATTACTTCAAACTCAAATCTCAATTAGATTCTGATTCAATAAACACTGCTTTGGACCGAGAACTATCCTCATTTTCAGTTTCTATCTAGCTTTAATCTTTCTTTACAGTAACTTCTGTGTTATATTTAGACTCTACTAACTTACAAATATCAGTGAAGAAAAGTTCGGTGGAAGAAGGGAAGCACTCTTAGTGGACTCTTCATTTGATTTGAGGTGTACCTATGGTGGGACGCCATGCTCTTTAAAATTAAAAATCTTATGAATTTATAAATACAGGTCCAATAATGTAAGATTACTGCTCAAGCAGATAGTCTTTGTTTACTGCAAAAACTCTTACAAAATAATACAAACTTAATAGCAAATACTATCTCATCTGTGGGTTTCGTATTCTGTAGCACCAAAGTTCAAGAAAACCTCTTAAAACCCAAGGTGGGAACTGCATGTAGTTGAATGACATCATCAAATTACTTCTAGTCCAATAGTCCCCTTTCATACAACAATGAACCACAGTCAGCCAGCACAAGCTTCTTTGTAAGGGCAAGGCTAACGAGTCCTAAAGGAGTCTTTTAGAAACGGCAGAATGCGGGACTGCTTCTTAGTGCTTCCAGGCACTTTTCATCTTCTCAAGCGATGCTGGGCAATTACAGGTGGGCAGTCCGGGCACGACTTGCCGGATGCTCCAAATGGGCTCCCGACTGACCAGAGAACCGCAGAGAGGCCCCTCCACTCGAAGTTGCAAGCCCGAAAGCTCACCACTAGACAACTACGCCAAGAAGTAGCACACTCCGGGGCGTGGGAAACGAAACTCCAATTTGGAATCCGGAAGGAGCCGCACAGCCAAGGGGCTGGACTGTTAAAAGTCCTCGGCCGGAGCCTGGGACCGCGGCCAAGCTCCCCTTTAAAGGCTCGGACTGGCTATCGGGAGCGACGGGCGGAGGCCATGGGCTTCAGCCGGGAGCAGTGGGCTGGCCCTGCAGACTCTGCCGGCAGCATCGGCTGCTACCTGCCAGCCCACCCCCCTCCACCGCCCCAGACCCGGATCCCCGGCCCCCCAGCGGCGTCCGCAATCCTGCCGAACGCCCCGAGTCCTGGGGCCAGGCCTCCGCTCTAGGAGACTTCGGGGACTGGACGGCCGCGCCCCTAGACACTGAGTCCCCCTCACTCACCCAGAAGAACGAGCACGACCACTTCACCTCAAGCTCGGCCTCCCGGCGCTTCAAACTCAACCACAAGATTCAAACCCAAGCCAGCTTCCTTAACTCAGCGTTTCATTGGCTGCCGCTCTCATGACGTCATCACGTCGGACGCTACCGAGGCGCGTTGCAGATAGGCGCCAGAAGCTAGGCCTAACGGGCGGGGTGGAAGAGGCTTGTCCGTGCGTCGCCGGGGCAACGCGCGCGGTGGTTTCCGGAAGCGGTGGCCAAGGTGGGCGGAGCTAGGGCAGAGGCGCAGATGGGAGGCTGCCACCCGGCCCACTTGGGATCAGATCAGGGTAGTATCTCGGGGGTCAGGCTGTGAGTGAGGCCTTGTGGGCTGGGTTGGGTTGTCCCCTCCTCCTAACGGGAAAGGCGGGATCTGTCCGGTGTGGATTAGTGGATTTGGGTTCTTTTCCCCTTAGATTAACCAGGCTTCTAAGTGATTAGGTTTCAAGCCCTGGAAAGTATGGGGCCTCTTCACCAGAGGTAATTGGAAGTACAAGTCTTCTGACTCCAGGTTCCCGGGTTCCCTTGCCAGGGCTCTCGTTAGTGCTGACTAAAATTGGTAATTGTCTGCTTTTTACATGCTGTAATGATGATGACATTACAAAATAAATTCCGTTAACGATATTGGCTTAATTCATTATTGGATGAAGTGATTCATTTTAAGTCCCAGATTGAATTTCTGGTTGTATAGTTAAAGAAGAAATAGTAAATGGGAAATATTTTTGCTAAGATAACTCATTTTCATTTTGCAGGGTATTTTATATTTGTAGTGCAGAGGACCCAACCCAGGGACTCTTGCCTGCTAAGCAAGTCTTCTGCCAGTCAATTACAGACTTGCTCCCTCAGGATCCGAATGTCATTGTTCTTTATGTTACTGTTTTTCCGTTTATTTAGTTTATTTAGAAAATATTTAGGAGGACACTTTTAGTACATAATGAAGTCAACTTCCTTGCCCTCTTGGAGTTTAGATTCTGGAAATTATATCTCACTGTACAAATAGGATGCGTTAGTGTAGAGTGTTCTTAGTGTTGTTTCATATGTAAAACTCGTAGGTCATGGACAGTCTGTATTTCTACTGGAAGAAAAAAAATGTGAGCATTGTATATTATGTATCATGAATTTTATATGATTATTTCTGAATCTTGGATAGAACATCAGTAAAGTTACTACATATTGCTGGCTGCATTATATGTAACGGCTAATGACATTATTTGTGTAGTAATAGTTTGGTAATAAAATTGAGAAGTCTGTTAATTTTGTTTCTAATATGCCCTATGCTGTATATTACTTTACCTTTAGGGTCTCAGGCATATTGTTAATCACTTTACATGTTACCTCACCCATTTCAAAACAGCCTATAAGATGTAGGCATTGTTACTTTCATTTTACTGAGAGAAAACTGAAGTTTCGGACAATATAGGGAAATATTTGTCTTGCACAAATCAATAAAAATTTGTCTCTGAAATACTTCCTAGGTTAAGTCACTATAAAATGGTATTTTAATCTAGTTTGAAAAAAATGTTTATCTTACCAATCTTGTACAATTGCATTGGTAAGTGAACAAGTAAATCAAAGTTTTAAATTTCATCTTTTTCTTTTGTTTTTGACATCTAACTAATCCACATACTCTACATTTAATTTCAGTTTAGCATTGCACTTTCTGTACAGCACTGTTCAGATTATGAGATGCAAATGCTCAAGGAATCATACATTTGATAATAGCGGAGAGACTTGGACATTGCAGTCAATGTCACTACTTTGCCAGCTGGCGAATCTTTAGTAGAAGTATAACTGGAGAAAAGAATGACCTTTTTTGGGGGTGGGGGAAAATTAAAGAAAAAAAAAGAAGAAGAAAAAGAATCTAAACTCCGCACATACAGAGCTAAAGAGGTTGGGACATTGGTATTTTCACCTTTGGTTAGAAATTGGACCACTGTACAATTAAATGCGGTGCCATTACAAATTTAATATATTTTTATAGTCAACAGAAGAGAAGGAAAATTGAAAGTTACATTTAACGTGTGTTAGACATCCAAATATTTTTAAACCCTTAAAAGTGAATTTAAACATGGCAACGGTCAGGTCTTATCCTTCTTTCCCCAGGAAGTTTTTTGGAAACCTCTGACCCAGGAGACCTTTTGGCAGCTGAGGCTGGAAGCAGCGGAACCAAAGGCTGTTGGTCCTCAGTTGCTGGGACGGACGTGGGGCCAACCTGTCCGTTCTTACAAGTTTCCCCCAGGCCCGGGACATAGGTGTAACACACACTCAGGTACTCTTACGTTTTAGCGTTGTCGCTGGCCCCACTTAAAGACTGCTTGAGAAATCTTCGTGCCTCAGGTGAGGAGGTGGCCCAACCCTGGTTCTTTCTGGAGACAGTGCTCTTTGGGTGCACGGGCGGGAAGATGGGCGGATCTCCCTCTGCCAGGGAATGACATCTGTCCTCCGACTTCCTCGCCCCCCACTTGTCAGCCTGACTTTGAAGCTTCCCAGCAGTTTGCCCTGGTCAGAATAGAGTTGTTTGGCATTCTTCCTTCCCTTTAGTATGCTTTTCACTTTCACTTTTTTTCTATATTCGAGTTAACAGCCTCCAGATCGCCTTTTTTTTTTCCCTTTAAAATTACACTTCCAAACATTTCCGCCCAGGGCAGACTAATCATAGTTAACCTTCAGTACCCTTGAGGGTACTTCAGAGGCATCACGTCGTAGTCCCGAAATTAAAGGAGTAATCTGTCCAATTTTCAAGTCTCAAAGCTTAAAGAAACTTTCTGGTAGAGAAAAGTGAAGTGACTTATCTAGAACACAGTGCAATCTGCTTTAGAGACCAGTTTTACAAACTGGCAGTAAACCTAACAATTTTACAAGATTACCAGGGGATCAGGGTTGTTGATTTGGAGTCTAGGCTACAAAGAAGGAATTTACAGTTTGCTCCTATTAATTTTTAGGAATGTATTCCAGGAAATAACAATTACAAATAATCATTTATTTGGAGCCCTTTCCCTATGTTTACCTGCATTACTAGCCAGTTAGCGTTTTGCTTTGAAAATAGTTGAATAAATACATAGAAATTGAGTACAATAAAGAATAAAATGCTGGTGGTAATATTTTTGTGTCTATTTTTACTTACTTTTTCCCCACATAGTTCCTGATATTTTAATTGACAACAATACTTCCATTAAAAAAAATGTCAAAGTCTGGGCATAGAGCTGGAGAGATGTCTCAGTGATTAAGAGTGTGTACTGCTTTTGCTGAGGACCTGAGTTTGGTCCCTAGCGCCCACATCTGTAAGCTCACAACTGCCTGTGATCCCAGTTCCTGGGAAAACCAGTGCCTCTGACCTTGGACACCAGCGCACGTACATATACACACACCCCACAGTTAAAAATAGTAAAAATAAGTTTTAAAATAATCTGGACATAGAATAGCTTGTTTAAATATTCTGGATTCCACTCTTTGCCTGACATATTGTAAGTCTTTTATTGGCTATCTCACAACACACTGTTACTTCCAAGTGGAGGCAATCTCCATTAAAAATACGATTCCTGAGATGTTATACATACATAGTGTAGTGTACCATTGAAATACTTGAACACATTAAATATGATCCATTGGAGACTAAGATTTCAGGCTCTGAAGACATCTCTTGTGGTTACATAGTTATCACAGTTATGACTCTGGCTAGGTGCAAATAATTTATCTTTTTCATTTTCTTCAGCTGTAATATAGGAATAATAGTGTGAATCTCCAAATGTTATGGAAAAGATTTAAATATTATGGAAAGAGAGTTAAAACATGTAGTATGCTTAGAATTGTTACCACTTAGTGCTGAACAAAAATTAGTCATTATTAAAAAAAATAGATACACCAACTTAGAAAGCAGTTGGGTTTGCTGTGTGTAAGTTTTTTGGAGAGCCTAAAGCATAATTAACGGTTGATTAATTTGTTGATGTTTAAGATCCAGAAATTTACTTCAGAATCTCATTTCTAGTTTACTTTTCCTCCCCTACTTTCCCTGTTTCACATTGTTACATAATCCAATGGACTGTTTCTTCGATAAAGTTAGTGTATTATCCTTAAGGTAGCATTTTATTCATGTTATATTTATATAACATATTTATGTATATTTGTGCTTCATTCTGTTTTGGTCAGTACATGTGATTGACTCTTCATTTTCTATTGCAAAAGGAAGTAATAATATATGGGATTTGTTTCTTTGAGCATTTTCAAAACATGAAGATTTAGTGGGGCAGACAGGTTAAATTTCCTGAAGTGAAGACTAAAAAAATTTGATTCCGTGAAATCTGAAAGTTTTCATTCATTTGTATGTCTCCTCCCCAAACCCCCACTTATTAAGCACACTAAGTTCATGAGATTTCATGCAAAGTTATGGGACTTGTTCTTAACCCTTAATCCATGAGAAAGAAAGAGTAGTGCCAACTGGGATTTACTGAGATAATATTCAAAACATTGTTTGAAGCTAATTGGATGAAGCATACTTTCAAAAACCCTTCTGTTAATATGTTTATGTCAATATCCCCCCCCCCAGAAGTGTAAATTCAGAAGTATAAATGGAAGAAGAAGAGGGAGAAAGTATGAGAACTTTAAGGACTTTTTTCATCTACTTGCTTGGTTTTAGGGCAGAGAGGGCAGATAATCAAGGGTAGGGATCTGGGGATATAGCTTAGAGGTAGAGAATGATCTTAGTGTATATAGACTCTGGGTTCAATGTTTAACACCAAAAGAGCCTAAGAAAAAGAACCCCCCACAAAATACCAACAGCAACCCCCCAAGCAACAACAGAACAGCAACAAATAGCAACAATATCAACAAACCCTATATAGATGAACCAAATCCAAAAGGTGGATAGGAAATACTAAAGTGTAGCCCAGTTTCCTGTCATGTGCCTTTATTTTTAGTATTTAGGAAGCAGAGGCACCTATCAAGTTTCTAGTTATCCTTGGCTACATAGCAAGACTGTCTCAATAAAACAAGTGCTGGGAATATAACTCAGTGGTTGTTCGTATATGTAGCACATATAAGCTGGATTTAATCTAGGCATTGCAGGAAATTAAAAATAATAAATTCCCAATGTTTCCAGCTGAATTTGTTAAGTTGTAGTGTAAGCAAGTATGCACTCTAGTGATACATGTTGTAGTGAGATAGTTTTGTCAGAGAATCAGCAAGACTTTCACAATGTCATCATTTTTTCTCTTTGGGTGTCCATATTCAATCATTCATACAAAACTACATCAAGGATGTTAATTTCACATTGTGAGAAAAATAAAAATGCTTGAAATAAAAGATGGCCTGAACCTAGAGTAGAACATTTATATCCACTTTCATTATCTAGCTTGCTTTTTTAAAAAAATTTAAGTCACTGAATTTAGAACTAATTAAAAAACATATTTTAGAAGTGATGAATAACTAATTTTCATATTGATGAGGGTTAAAAATTAATAATTTTAGAGCTTATGAGGCCACATCAAAATTACACTTATTAGTCAATGTTTTGAGACAATGTCTCACAGTAGTTCATGTTGGTTTGAACTCATGGCAATCCTGCCTCATCCTCCTAATTGCTGGAATTAAAGATGTATTCACTGTATCACTGAGAAATTATATTTAAATTATGCTTGAACATTTTCTTTTAGGTTCCTTGTTTTATATAAGGAAGTTAGTCAACTTGTTCAGATGATGACTCTACATTTTTCTTATTGTATTAAAATTTCTCATATTAATTATCTTTCTCTCAAGAATTATAACTTTATAAAACCCAAAAGTCATCATATTTTAACTTTCTCTTTTAGATTTGTTGGCCTACAGAATGCTTCGACACCCTTATTTTTGTAGAATATATAAAGGACGTTTTTCATTCTCAGTGGAGTCTGGCATAATTCATTTAGGTGTCTGGGCAAAGAAATTGCATTCAACAGTAGAAATACATACTGACTATGAAGCCCAGGAACAAGGAGCTCAGTGTGGAGCTGAGAAGCTGCATAGACTTGAAGACAGAGATGCTGAAGCCACAGCTCCACTGCATATTCCAGTCATGGTGGATGAAGTTGTTCGCTGTTTGGCACCACAAAAAGGGCAGGTGAGTTGATTTTTTTTTAATGTTTTTATTTATTATTTTTATTTTATGTGTACTAGTGTGTTGGCTGCATGTATGTAAGTGCACCCATATCGGGAAATGACCATGGACATCAGAAGAGGGCGTCAGATACCCTGGAACTGGAGCTATAGATGGTTGTTAATCACCATGTGGGTGCTGGGAATTGAACCCAGGTCCTCTGCAAGAGCAGTCAGTGCTCTTAACCTCTGCACTATCTCTCCAGCCCCTTGATTTGTTTTTTTTATTTTGTAACTTTTTTTAAAAAATTGCAATTCACCAATTGAAGTATTCACCTTTTCAGTGCACAATTCAGTATTTACTCTGTTCAAATGGTGCAATCACCAATGCACTGATTTAGGAACATTTTCATCACCCCTTAAGAAACCTCATATCCATTGGCACTAAATCTCTGTTTACCTTTCTCTAGTCCCTGAAAGCCACTAATCTGTGTTTTTTTCTTTCTTAATTTGCCTAATATGTAGTTTTCTTTCCTGACATTCTTTTACTTAATGGCTTATCCATGCTTTAGCATGTGCTTTTAAACTATTTTATTTACTTATTTATTTTGTGGTGTTCAGCATCAAAGTCAGAGCTTTATGCATCTTAGGCAGTGCTCTGTTACTGAGCTACACCCCAGCCCCACTTTGTTCTTTTTTTATTGCTGAATCTTCCATGTAATGGGTATACTGCATTTTATTTACCATTTATCAGTTGATGGTCATTTATGACTTTTGCTCTTTTGTGGCTAATGTGGATGTGACTGTTATGACATTTGTGTACAAGCCTTTCTATGGATAAATGCTTCTCTTACCTGTAGAAGAAGTGAACTATGCTTACCCTTTAAGGATCTGAGAAATTATTTCCCAGAGTTAATTTGTTTTACCAAATCAGATTTCAAAAAAAATTTTCACCAGCTTAGTGGTTAGGGTATGGAAACTCAATCACAAGATAGTCTCTTGAGAACTCTATAATCTTTTCAGCAATGATTAGAGACAAGATATGTATTTGAATTTGTATTCCTGTTTTTTTTTCTTTTTTGCTTTAATTTTCCAGTATCCTGTATTAGTCACAACTGTCCAAAGAAAAAGAACCAATATTGTGGTGTGTGTGTGTGTATGTGCCAGCCATGTGTTTTTACTTCTATTATAAAGTAGCTGAGGTTGGGTGACTTTTAAAGAAAAGATGTGTAGCTCAATTTTAGAGGCTAAACATCTAAACACCTTGGTACCAGCTATACTGAGGGATCCATCATTTATATCACATCATGGTGGATCACATCATGGAGGTCACACATATGAGAGGGAGAATTTACGTGGTGCAGTAGGAAGCTAGAACATGGGGAGAGGCCAGCCTTGTTCATTTATATCAAGTGTCTTGTAAGAATTTCATTAGTTTTTTTCTGAGATCAGTACCCTTGGTGATCCTATCCCCTCCTCTCACACTAGGCCCCAGTTCTTAAAGATTAACCCACCTCTAACATTGCCCCCTGGAGAATAAACATCTCAAATGTGAACCCTTGGAGTATAAACCAGTGTGTGTGTGTGTGTGTGTGTGTGTGTGTGTGTGTGTGTGTGTGTGTATGTGTGTGTGTATGTGTGTATGTACAGTAATCTCATGTTTATATTGTGGATGGTGTGTTCCAAGACCATGTATATTTGGGAACATGGATACTATCCAACTGTGTTGGATAGCTTTAGTTGTCAACCTGACTCACCTGGGTAAAGGGAATCTCAGTTGAGGAATTGCTTCTATGGCCATGTCTGTGGGTCATTTTCTTGATTGCTGAGTGATATGGGAAGATCCAGCTCACTGTGGGTTGTGCCCTGGGCAGATGGTCCCAAGTTGTGTAAGAAAGTGGGCTGAACATAGCCCAGAGGAGCAAGCCAGTAAGCAGAGTTCTTCCATGGATGGTCTTTGCTCCAGGTTCCTACCTCTAGGTTCCTGCCCTGAGTTCCTGCCTTGACTTTTCTTGATGGTGAACTGTGCAGTAAGCCAAATAAACCCTTTCCTCCCCAAGTTGGTTTTGGGCAGTGTTTTTATCATAGCAATAATAAAATAAGACACCAACCTTATCTATCGTATGTTTATACCTATTAATTCTTACTATAGATCTTAATGTCAGCAATTAATTTTTTTCTTTCCTTATTAAGTCAAGAATTTTACCTTTTCACTTTATTTGTGGTTTCACTTTGGTGTGTCTGAATTGTCAGTATCTCAATTCTTGTCTTTAGAGACTATTATTAAGTACACCAAGAGTTTCTTAAACAGAAGCAGTATAATGTTGATAAGATAATGAAGAAAGCTGCTAAAATACTAGCAATGGGTAGCTTAGACAGAAGAAGCAATTCATGTCTTAGATGGGATGACAAGAGTGAGATTCTTCTCATTCTACTTAAAGCTCTGTACAATTTAAAATGTATGAATTGTTTCATTCTAAAACAAGCCCCACATTATTCTGTGTGCCTGAAACTGCAGAACATGGAATGACAGATAAGGAAGGACTGATGTATATATGTGCCTGTGCATATATGATACATGTGGGGGAGATAGGGATATTAGAGAATTGGCACATGATTTATAGAATCAGTAATCACCAGGATTGGCTGACAGGCTGGAGACCCAGGGCAGTAGCAGCTTGACCAAAGGAAGTATACTGAGTTTTTTCCTACTTTAGTGAAGATTAGTATTTGTTCTATTAACTCTTTTCACTGATTACCTATATTATGAGGTTAATTTGCTTTTCTCACAGCCTGTCTATTTAAATACTGCTGTTATTCTAAAATCACCTCACAAACTTCTAGAATAATGTTTGATCAAATTTCTGGACACTGTAACTCAAATTAATACATGAAATTAACCATCATACCTTTCCTACTAGTATTATTGCCAATAAAATTAAATGAAGTCTTAAAAAATTATTTATTATTATTTTTTTACAGAGCTTAGGGTAGGGGTTTATTTACAGAAGAGTTGGCACTCCACATTTACAGCTGTGCTGTAAAGTTCACACGCAAATACAGTGAGGTCTCTTTGTATGAAATGCTTCAAGAATCTATAGAGGTTTTATAT
>NW_008330735.1:830832-847663 GCF_000622305.1 Nannospalax galili
CAATGCTAGAATTGCTGCCTTGGTCCAAACTCACCTTGGACATATACATGCACATGTATAAACAGAACCCAAATTTCTGTTCTGAGGCTTAAGTTGGAGCAAGTAGATTAGACTGGCTGGATCTGTGATATATATATGATGTATTTTATGCATGCATACAGACAAGCAAACATGAAAGGAGAAGTGGTGTGGTATGGAGCTAGCTTGCAGTTGAATTCTGGACCCTCAGAAATGAAGCGTATTTTGTCAATTTTTTGAACTTTCCTAGAAGTACTTAATATTTATTTTGTACTAGCCCACAGGTAGAAAAAGAAACCCTACATAGTCTTCTTGTAAATCTGTATTGTATCTGCTTTTTGGCCCTAAAAACCAAGTGGAACAAAATTAGATGATCATGCATCTTGACCCAAACCATTGTTTCATTCTGTTCATGTTCTTGGCAAAAATGTAATCTTTGTTTCCTTTGACATTTCTATTGTTCAGATTTGAGTTTGATATTCCAGGAACTTTTAATCGAAAGTTTAATTTTATGAATGTTATTTCTGAAAACTTTCAAGTGAGGCACGCTTAGAGATAATGTTATTTTTACCTTTTCAGAGGTCTGGCAGGCAGCTTTATTCGCTGTTCCCTTAATCCTCAAGTAATAAAGAATTGGTGACAGTCCTTGGACACTAAAGGTCTTCATCTCATCCAGAATCCATTATTTGCTCGTCTCCTTCCTGTGCCTTTCCCCACAATCATTTTACTTTGCAAACTATGAGTCATGCATTCACTTGTATCATTCACACACTTAATTATTATTTTCCACATCATCTTCAATAGTGAATTTAGAGATGAAACTTTTGATCTTGACTGGAAATTTTAAAATAATCTGAACATTATTTTAAGTTAAGTCTAGGGAAATTTTGTAAGTACTTCTATTTTCTTTAATATTTAAAGGGTACTGACTTAAAAAACTATTGATTTTAGAAATTTGTTCAGAATTATTACTAGTTTTGGGAATACAGTTAATAAATTTACTAGTTTGAATTTTAGGAAGATAACTGGTTGCTTTCCACTCATTTGGGTTGTACTGAGGAGTTAAATGAATTATATTTTTCCTCCATGTTTAGTTTTGTCTGTTTTATTTACTCATTTATTTGAGTAAACCTTATAGGAATCAATCTCAGGTCCTGGCACTTAGTAGATAAGTATTCTTCTACTGAACTTTATTCACAACCCCTTACTTAGTTTTTATTTCATTTACTATGTGAATAACTTTTTATAAGAATGTACTAGTTGCCTGAAAATTTTTTTTTTGTTTCAAATTCATGTGGCCAGTAACCTCCTTCCTCTAATTGTTCTCACTTCCTAATAGCTGTTTCACTTATATACTCGTCAATGGATCAACTTATTGATGAAGTTAGCACCCTCGTGGTCCAATATCCATTCAATAGCGCCATTAGACTGGGACAAAGCTTTGAACACATGAGCTTATTGGGAGATACTTCATATCTAAATCCTAACACTTTCCTAATAAACTGAACCCTATGAAGTCATGGACATGCTTGTCTTGTTTACTGTCTTTATGTCTTGTGCTCAGCCCAAAGCTTGTCACATAAGTGGTTTCCCTAAATTTTTAAGTGGATGAATAAAAGTCAGAATAAACCACAGGACATAGTGAGGCACCACGAGGAGGAATGTCCCTTGGTGCTAAGGTATCGTCTCTGGCTGAATGAAAAGTTTTGTGGAATTCCAGCCTTAGTGTGGCAGGCCTTTTCCGCTCAAGTAACTAGAGAACTCTTTGGCAAAAATAAAGTCACTTGAACTGATACAAAAATAGTATATAATGACAGGCAAATATTGTAAGGTTTGGTTTATAAATATCTCTACATTTTAAATATCCATTTCAATACTCTATTATTTGATAATTTAAGAATTGTTTTACTTATTTATTTTATGTGTATAAGTGTTATGCCTGCATTTGTATAAGTGCTCCTGTGTGATGCAGTGCCCTTGAAGGAGAGAAGAGGGTATCAGATCCCATGTAACTAGAGTTACAGACAATTGTTAGCCACCATATGGGTGCTGGGATTCTTCTGTAAGAACAGTCAGTGCTGTTATCCACTGAGCCATATCTTCAGCCCCATATTTGATAATTTTTATAATTAGATTTGATTTTCTAAAGTCATGCATGGTACCAAGTCTGATAATTTTTTTAGTTACATTAGTGTGTGTGGGTGTGCGTGTGCCTGCGCACGTGCACATGTGTTTGTGCGTGTGTGTTTGTAGTTCAGGTGATGGAACACTAGACCTTGTGAATATCAGACAGGTACTTTATCATACAGATAAATGCCTAGAAATCCCCAGTCTATAATTTGTTTCCAAAACTACATTCTTCTTGTAATAGTTTTAAAATTAGTGTCAATGATTTATTTGAAAATCTTTAATTTTCTTTTCTTTTTTATTTGTCTTTTTTTTTTTTTTGTGGTCAGTCTCATTATGCAGTACTGGCTTGTACTGGCTGGGGGTCAGAATGTGCTATACAGACCATCTGGCCATGAACTCACAGAGATCTATCTGCTTCTGGTTCCCTAGTGCTGGGGTTAAAGGTGTGTGCCATCATGCCTAGCTTTAAAATCTTTAATCTTAAATGGAGGATAAACATCAAGAAGAAAATACTCAGACCCTTTATTTTCTTTCTTTTAAAACTGAAGGCTGATGACAGCAAGAACTGTATTTTTGTTCAACATTAAATTTTTAGAATTTACAACTCTCTTAAAGGACAAGACTAATGGCATAGCATTACAGGGAGATGCATTTTTGTTTCTTTAGAATGTTAAGGCTTCAGATAAAAAAACTACCAAGATATAGTACTAAAATGCCTTCCGAATGTCATATTTCTAATGCTCCTAGATGTTTAATGCCTGGCTGTAGGAATAGTGGTTGGATGTGACTTTTTTGAAACAACAAGTCTGAGTTTAGAGTTTGTGAAGATCTGTGCTGTTTCCTTGCCCACGTCAAGCTGACAACCCAGTGTCACTCATTATACATTTGCCTGGCTATGCTTTAAACTCTTCCTGCTTTTTGAGTTTCATATTCACTGTAATGCAGTCATCCAGTATAGCAGTGTTTATCAATCTTTTTCCTTGCACTTTTCCTTGTGACTTGTAGAATATCCTGATCAGATTTTAAAATATGATTTTGTCAGTTTATTCTTTGTCAAGTGTCGTTGAGAAGTTCATCACTCTCTTCTTCTGTTTTATGATCTTTTTTTCTTTCTTTTTTGTTTTTGTTGTTATTGTTGATGGTTTTTGTTGTTGTTGTTGTTTCAAATAGAGTCTTGCTTTATGTAGTGAAGGCTTGTTTTGAGGTAATTGTTTTGATACAGCCTCCTGAGTTCTGGGACTGCAGGCCTGTGGCACTACACCCTGCTTTTCTCCTTCTTGACTTTCTTAGAACCAAGTCCAGTTTAAAGTGGTGAAATCCTTTGTATTATATAACATTAATTTATTTCCACAACATTAAAAGCTCATTCAAAACAAGTAAAATGTCTTTTATTTCTTTGTATTCCTAGTGTCTATAGGGTGCCTCATGTGTATGATAGTAGGGTAATAAATGTTTAAGTATAGTTGAAATGCTTATTTTCACTGTATGTTGGCTTTACTTAATTGACTTTATTATTTACACATTAAGATCTGAGAATAGTGCTGTCTTTGTTGGGCTTCATGTTAAACAATTTCTTGCCTCTTTTTAAAAATAAATTTAGGAGCTGGACATGGTGGCACACGCCTTTAATCCCAGCACTCGGAAGGCTGAGGCAGGCAGAACTCTGTGAGTTTGAGGCCAGCCTGGTCTACGTAGTGAGTTCTAGGCCAGCTGGGGCTACAAGGAGACCCTGTCTCAAAAAAAAAAAAAAAAAAGACCAAAAAAAAATTTAGGAAGAACTATGGCTGTTTCCAATACTATATTATAAAAGGTTTTCAAAATAGTATTCAGCTTGGGCTGTGGGAATAGCTGTGTTGTAGAGCAGCTCAGCTAGCATTTGTGAGTCTTGAGCAAGGCACACGGAAAGTTAAGAACCTGACCTCTAATATAGCTAGTTGACAGCGTGAGTTGAGAATAAGAGTGTAATCATTAAATAGAATACTAAAATGGCTTGTAACTGTTTGAAACAAACACTGTTCTTTTCATGTTATGAGAGACTGATGAGTGTTTTATCATTCTATAAGAAAATACAAGTAAGATGAAGAGTTAATTTTACTTACTTATTGCATATTTATTTTATGAATGCTTCTAAAGAATATCTTTAACATATATTCAAAATTTCATTGGGATTGGATTTTTATGATTAGTTTTTTTGTTTTTTGTAGTAATCTGTCTATCTATCTATCTATCTATCTATCATCTATCTATCTATCATCTATCATCTCTCTCTGTATCCATCCATCATCTATCTATCTATCTATCTATCTATCTATCTATCTATCATCTTTCTATCTATCCATCATCTATCTATCACATATGTATGTATGTATGCATTTATTTATACTTAGTCTACTGAGTTCAGTTAGTGTTACCCAGATGCACATGGCCATGGTATTATCAACTGGGGCATGGAAAATGTTCCATTGACCACAGTCCTAAAGAAAAGTGACTCTTCTTCCTCAGCAGCCATTGACTGCAAGTAACTCCTCATTAAGGGGGTTGAACTACACCTCAATTACAGCTGAGCATTCACAATCACTTATTCTCAGCACTTTGAACAGTTATACATCTTTGCATTGACCAGTACCTACTGCAGTAAGAAGCTTCTCTAACAGGGTTATGACCAGCACACATCTATGGGTATAAGCAGATATTTAGAAATCAGTTTAGCAACATAGCCCTTTAGACGAACAACAGCAATAAGTTCTTCTCTAGGGCCTATGTCTTCCATAGCTGTGGGTTTTGACCATGCTTTATAGTAGTACGCATGAATTCCCTCTTGTGGAGCAGACATCAAATTCAATGAAGAAAGTAGTTGATTACCTCTGTAGATAGCCTTGCCACTTTTGTAACAGTTGGCACATCTTGTCTGGCCTGTCAGTATTGTAACATGCAGGGTCCAGTGTTAGATGAGATCACGGATGTCTTCTCTTACATCAGCCTGCATAATACCTTCTAGTAATATGAAAGACAGCTAGCAGGGAGAGCTTCTTCAGCAGTTTAGGGGTGATTTCTATGTGTCCTGCAGCCACAGTTTATGATATCTGCAGCATTAGGGTCTTATGGTCTATTTATAGTGAGTAAACCTGGAACAATTACAATAAACTGTATTGTTTTGGGTACCTCTACAGCCTCTTTGGCATGTCTCTGGCCAACAACTTATAGAAAGGTTATCCAACCCTGGGCATTTTTGTTAGTTAGCCTGTGTCTATTGGGCACAGCATTGTTCATCAGTGTGGAAGTACTTCTGTTCAAATTCCTTAAAAATACTGTATTTTTAAATTAGCTTCCAAACTAGTGGGGTTTTATAAGGCTTCTTCATACATGTTTAGTTTTGGCTGCCATATCCTCTACCCCTCCTTTTCTTCACTCATCTGTCCTCATCCATGCCAACATGTTAGTATTGCTAAAAGTTCTTTGAAACGGTTTTATTTTTCGTAAAGACATTTTCATTAAAGTATATCATGAACTTTTACCACTCACCAATTCTCCCCTCCTTCCTTTTCCTACATAGTTATGTCTCTGCTTTCATGCAATATATACAAATAATTTTATGTCTGTAAATAAAAATTTAAGATTCACATATAAGATAAAATACATGATATTTTTCTTTCTGAGTCGAGCTTATTTATTAATACGATGCTGTCCAGTGTCATTTATTTTTCCTGAAAATAACGTAATTTCATTCTTCATTGTAGAATAAAACTTGAGTATACGTGTGTGTGCCACATTTTCTTTAGCCAAAGTGTTTATTGAGACCAGATATCTCTAAAGTATGTTGACTTAAATTCCTTTACAAATCTTCTCAGGAGTGTGGAGCTGAATCATATGGCACTTATAGTTTTAGCTTATTGAGAAACCTGGACACTGATTTCCATGGTGGCCATACCAGTTTACCTTCCTGCCATATATAAGGGTTCTGTTTTCCATTTCTGTTAGCATTTGTTGTTTGAAAAAATTTATTTACTTGTGTGTGTGTGTGTGTGTGTGTGTGTGTGTGTGTGCACGCACGTGGGGGGGCATGCATACATGTCAGGGAGCTTGTGTGGAGGTCAGAGGACAGCTGTGGGAGTTGGTTCTCAACTTTTACCATGTGGGCTCTGAGGATTGAACTAAGGCTGTCAGGCTTAGAGGCAAGGTTTTCATCTGCTGAGCCATGCCAGCCCCTGCTGTTTTCTGAGTAATAGGTATTCTGATTTGGTAGTGATGGACTCTCAGTGTAGCTTTGATTTGCATTTCCCCAAAAAGGATATTGGACAGTTTTTCTGTGTTATTGCACTTTGTGTTTAATGTTTTAAAAACTGTTCATTTACCCATTATTGATTAATTTTTGTTTTAGTAATATTTAGTTTTTTGAACTCTTTTATATAATTTAGAGATTAGCCCTTTTTCAGATATAATGCAAGGGAAGATTTTGTCCCATTCTTCAGGTTGTCCCTTCACTTGGTTGTTTGTTGTGCAGAAGTCTTTCACCTTTTCAACTTTGTTTCTCCATTGCTGTGACAAAACACTCTGATCAGTACCAACTTGGGGAGGAAAGGGTTTATTTGGCTTATATCTCCCAGGTCACAGTTCATCAGGGAGCCCAAGATAGGAAATCAGTGCAGGAACCTGGAGGCAGGAGCGGAGCACAGGCCATGGAAGAATTCTGCTTACTGCCTTGCTTCTCTGGCCCATGCTCTTATATAACACAAAATAACCTGCCCAGAGTTTTGGGTCTTATTTTAAGGTCTTATTTACATGTTGAATTGAATTTTGGATAAGTGAGTGTGCTGGATAGCTTTAGTGTCAAGTTGACACACTTGGGTTGAGGGAGCCTCAATTGGGGAATTGCCTTCAATGGAATGGCCTGTGGCCATGTCTGAGGGGCACGTTCTTGATTGTTGAGTAATGTGGGAGGGCTCAGTCCACTGTGGGTGGTACCACCCCTGGGCAGGTGGGCCTGTGTTTCATAAGAAAGCAGGCTGAGCAGGGGCCAGGGGAGCAAGCCAGTAAGCAGCATTCTTCTATGACCTGTGCTCCAGCTCCTGCCTCCAGGTTCCTGCCCTGAGTTCCTACCTTGGACTCCCTGATGAACTGTGACCTGGGTGAAGATTGCATTGAATCTACAGAGCACTCTTGGTATGATATTGTTTGCTGATTTATACATGTATGGTGTATTTCTCTCTTTTGATGTCTCTTTCAATTTCTTCAAATATTCAAAATATTCATTGTAGAGGTATTTCACTTCCTTGGTCAAATTTCCACCTAGATATTTTTATTTTATTTTTTTGAAGGAATTATGAATGTCTCTTTAGCATTTTTTAATGTTTTAGGAGTGGATATTTTAATTTTTAATTTTAAAAATTTTTATTATTTTTATGTGTGTGAGTGTATTGCTTGCGTGTATGTAAGTGCATCCATGTTATGCAATGCCTGTGGAGGTCAGAAGAGGGCTTTGGCTGTTGGAAACCAAAAGTGGGAGGTGTTCCTCTGCAAGAGCAGTGTGGTCTAGCCTGGCTTTGAACTTGTAGTAGTCCTACTGCTTTAGCCTACTGAGTGTTAGGATTACAAGGGTGCTTCACAATCCCATTTCCAGCTCTCATGTTCAAATCTTTACTACTTATAGTAGCAATATATATTAAATGTATCTCACTTTTTTCTTTTCTTTTTTTTTTAAGACAGGGTCTCCCTGTCACTCCAGCTAGCCTGGAACTCACTAGGTATACCAGACTGTCCTTGATCTCCTAAGAGATCTGCCTGCTTCTGCATCCCAAGTTCTTGGATTAAAGGTGTGCACCACCAGGTCCAGCTTGTATCTCACCCTTTTAAAATTTTGAGTTCTTGAAACTAGGCTTATTTTTCTACCAGTGAATTAGTACATTTTGTCACTGCATGCAGTTACATTCATTCACATTTAGAAATAAATGCTTAGTGGATATATGATGCATATATGACTAACAACCTAGTTCTTCTACTATACAATGTCTTTAATCATTTTATTTAATCTGTTTTGTAATCTAAAGCCTAATCTGTTCTAAGTTTTCTTATTAATGTATAAAAACTAAGATTTTAAAGCAGTTTTAATTCCAAGAATAATTAGAAATTAGCTTTACATACCACTAATGTTGATCACAAATCTTCATGGTAAAGAATTTTTGTAGAATAGAAAAGCAAGAAGAAAAATATAACTTACTTAGAATTCACACAACTCCTTGATTTTCTTAAAATAATTTTTTTGACTTTGATGTATAATGTAAACTAAAATGTGTGATAAAATCTTTATCTATGATTAATAGAGCTTTTGAAATATAGGAGAAAATCAAGATGACCTTAGATTTATCAGTAACTTCTTTGATATACTATGAAAGTGTGGGTAATGAAATGGAGATGATAAGGTGGGCCTGATTAAAGTTATGAATTTCTTCTCCATGAAAGGCACTACCAAAAATGAGAAGAAAAGCCACAGACTGGGAGAAAGTATTTGGACGGTTACTTAAAACATGCAAAACATTCTTAAAACTCAGTAAATAGAGAAATGACAATTAAAAAATGATCCTAAAACCTCACTGTACACCTCATCATAGAAAACAGATGACAAATATGTCATATGTCTTTAGGGAAATGCAGATTTAAAACAATCAGTGCTATACCACTATGTTCATACATTTGATAGTACCAAATGCTGACCAGGATGTGGAGCATCAAGAACTCTCACTGAAAGCTAGGAATGGTGGCATACACCTTTAATCCCAGAATTTGTGAGGCAGAGGCAGGTAGATCTCTGTTAGTTCATGGCCATCCTGGTCTACATAGTGAGTTCTAGGCCAAACAGGAGTACATAATAAGACCCTGTCCTATAAACCCTAACCCTCCTCCCCCTAAAAACCTCTTTTCCAAAAAAAGAAAAGAAATTAAACAACAGCCACAAACCAAAGCAAGAGCTCTCATTGTTGGTGGAAATGCAAATAGTCACTCTATAAGACAGTTGGGCATTTCTTACAAAACTAGTTATATTCTTGTTATAAAATACATTGAAAACTCTTACTGATGTTTTCCTCAAAGAATTTAAAACATGGCAACATAGAAATTTGCACAATGTTGTTTAAATAAGTTTTGTCCAAAATTGCTAAAATTTTGAAGAAATCAAGATGCCCATCAAGAACAGATTGAATATGCTGTGTTGCATGTGATTTATTCAGTGATAGAAAGAACAGTTCAAATGTAATGAAAAGAATGAAAGTGGACTGGACTGACAGCTCACCAGTTAAGAGCACTGGCTCCTTTTGCAGAGGACCTGGGTTTGATTCCCAGAAATCACATAAGAGCTAACAACTGTAACTCGAGTTCCAGGGGCATCCAACACCACCTTCTGAACTTCACAGGCATTGCACAGCACAGGCGCACTCATACACATAAAATAAAAATAATAAATAAAATGCTTAGAAAAGAATGGAAGAGGGGCTGGAGAGATGGCTCAGTGGTGAAGAACACTGGTTATTCTTGCAGAAGACCCAGGTTTGAATCCCAGCACCCACATGGCAGCTAACAACTGTCCCTAACTCCGGTTCCAGGGGATCCACCACCCTCTTCTGCCCTCTTGGGCACTGCAAGACGTGGGTGCACTTACCTACATGTAGGCAATACATGCATACATATAAAATAAAAATAATAAAAAAAATATTAAAAAAAGAAAAGAATGGGAGAAACTGAAGTTTATGTTACTAAGTGATAGGGACCAGTCAGAAAGGTACTATATACTGGACGTTCTCAATTATATAACATGCTGAAAAAATAGAAACTATAATATTAATTAAAAGTTTATATCCCCAGGTTTTGGAATAAGAAGGATAAATTAAGAGTGCACAGGGAATTTTGGGTATATAGAAACTACATTGTTTTGAGATTATAACGATGGTTAAATACCATAATAAATTTTTGAATCCTAAAAAAATACAGTATCACTAGATAATCCTAATATACTAATCAAGTGGAGGTTGCTGATATTGTGGAATAGTATGCATTATGGGATCAGGGAATTTGTGGAAAATCTCACATCTTTTAAACTTCTTATGAACACAAAATTGTTCTAAAATTAAATGAATTAAAAAATCACTGGTCCAATTAGAATAAAAATTAAATAGTTGAGAAAATGATACCCCTTTTAGGTTTGAAGTCAGATTTATGTACTGAATTTTAAATTATTTAAGGGCCATTCTTCTGTTTCAATAGAAAATCCCCCCCCCCAATAAAAGACCATTCTATAGGGAAACCCATAGAAAGGAAAAGAAGAAACAAATGAAGATTTTCTTTCACAAACATTCATATGAGTTATCCTGGAGATTGTTTACTGTCTGTTTATGTCAGCACTACACCTTGATCAATAGTCTAATCATAGCTCCTGCAACAGGCTAGGTCCAGTGGTTCTTTTCCCATTGTTTTTCCAAGTCCCATATTGTTTTTGTGAAGAGCGATGGGAGGTATACCCTAACCTTTTGAGTTGTTGTTCTAGTTTGTTCTTCATTGCTGTGACAAAATACTCTGACCAATATGAACTTGGGGAGGAAAGGGTTTATTCAGCTTACATCTCCCAGGTCAGATGTAAGCTTCATCAGGACGCCCAAGGTATGAACTCAGGGCAGGAACCTGGAGGCAGGAGCTGGAGCACAGGCCATAGAGGAATGCTGCTTACTGGCTTGCTCCCCTGGCCCCTGCTCAGCTTGCTCTCTTATCCAACACAGGTTCACCTGCCCAGGGGTGGTACCACCCACAGTGGGCTGGGCCCTCCCACATCACTAATCAAGAAGATGCCCCTCAGACATGGCCGCAGCCCAGTCCAATGGAGGCAATTCCCCAATTGACACTCCCTCAACCCAGGTGTGTCAAGTTGACACTAAAGCTATCCAGCACAGTTGTCATAACATTTTATTTCACTTTATTCCACTGCCTTCTCTTAACAAAACTACTGGGCTATAAGTAGTATACTTAAAATGTTATTTTATAATGAACCATGTTATGAAGCCTTATGTTGACTCATCTTGTAATGTCTGCGGACCTTATTATCTTTTTTTCTTTTTTGATTGTTAGTGACTTTCTTTTTTAGGTGAAACAGATGCCATGTATTTAAAGGTTTTTATTTTTCTTGATGAATGTTGTTTCACAAAATATTTACATCCATTTTTGTAGTTACTTATATTCTGTCTCATTCTGTAAAACTGTTTCCTTGACTTATATTGTCTTCAATATTTAAGAAGTCATTATAGCACAGGTATATACTAATTTAAGCATTTATTTTTAATCTATGTTCTGTTTGTTTGCTTTGTGTTATATATTTTTATATATCTACAGTTAAATTTCAAGGAAAATTACTTCTTTTGTACATTTTTTTTCTTTCTGGAAAGTAAAAGGAATAAACTAGATATTGAATATACTTATAAAAGATGGAGGATTTTCCACTTGGGACCACTATATGCTGTGAAGAGTATTATTTTACTATTGTAAAGCACATTCATGTATTATTGTTTGTGCTTTTATTGGTACTGATCTCAGAAATATTTTGTAAAAAGTACGAAAATTGTAAAAAGGAGAGAAACTATTTCCAGTGCCTGTGTTCTACTGAAACTTTGTAGTAGTAAATGACATTGATTGGATCTCAATGCTTCTTTTTATTGAAAGGAAAATACTAAAAAATGCCATTTGTCAGAATGCATGTGATCCAATAGGGGAGGGGTTATGCAGGGACATGCATGGAGAAGTTGGGGTCTAAATTTGATTAAGAACTGTTGTATGAAATGCACAGAAGCTCAAAAAATTTTTTTAATTAAAAGTGCCATTTTTTGTAATTTATTTTTTATTTGTGAATTTCATACAATAGATCTTGATTACATTTAGATCCCCTCCTGTATCTGCATACCCCCTTTAAATTTCTGTAGTCTAATTTTATATATGTGTGTACACACACACACACACACACACACACACACACACACAGAGTCAAGTTTTTGTCCCCAAATGCCCTTCATTGTATTTATCCACGGAACCTGGTCAGCCTTCTAAGAGTCTCACCTGGAGAGACTGACTCCCCTCTTTCCAGTAGTCCTCAGTTGCCAATAGTTCCTCAGTAGGCCTGGGGTTTCTTACCCAGTTCCCCAAGTCTGTGTTGGGATTTTGCTTGGCTTGAGCTTACATGGGACTTGTCCATGTTTGTCAGCATTGCTGAGTTCATATGAGTAACTGACCAGCCATCCAGAAAATTCTGTTTCCTTGTGGTCATCCACCTCCTCCGATTCTTACCTTTTTTCTGCACCCTCTTCTACAATGATCCCTGAGTTGTGAGAGGCAGAAGTTTGATAAGGTATCCTATTCAGCGATAAGTAGTCCACAGGCTCTTATTCTCTACATGTTATCCAGTTGTGATTCTCTGTGTTAATTGCCATGTACTGTAGAAGGAATCTTCTCTGATGAGAGATGAGTGATGCATTAATCTAGGGGTATCAAGATAAGTCATTAAAAATCAGTTTAATACTATATGTATTTGGCAGAATACTTGTGCTAGGCTTTCTTCCATGGCTTGTGGGTTGTCTAGCCTCATGCTCCGAAGACCTGATATCATTGTCAAGTATGGGCTCCATCTTAAGAAGTAGACCTTAAATCCAACTAGAAAGTAGTTGGTTGCTCTATAATGTTCTTGCCACTATTGTACCAGTAGGTATATTTTCCAGGCCCATTGTTTTTGTAGCTTGCAGGATTCAAAGCTGGGTAAGTTTCATGATAAATTTTCTCTTCAGGTAGTTTGCATAGCACCTTCTAGCACTATGAAAGCTAGGAAGTAGAGATGAGGCTTTGAAGCCAGCATCACCTTTATTTCTCCCGGTTTGTTCTACAGTTCATGTACATAATGTCTTCAGCAATAAGGTTTTACTGTGAAGTTCTGGTGGGTAATCAGGAGCAGGGGCAGTTGCCAGTATCCTTTGAGGGTGTATGGGATGCCTGGTCATCATCAGCTTTAAGACAGGGAGTTCATTCCTGGTATTGGGCTTTTACTTTGCTAGCCTATGATGTAGGGGTGCTGTCCTCCTGATATAAGGTAACACCTACTAATAATGTCTTTTTATAATATATAATGATATATATGTATATATTCTAAAAGTAGCTTCTATAGTGGTAGGTTTCCATTTGGCTTTTTCTAAAGCCCTTTAGTGTTAGTTATCCTCCCCCATATACCCTCCTCAGCTCTACTATTTAATATGATTATACAGCATGCTCCCCATCCCACACTATAAGTGCTAGTTTTAAATCTAACGGTTAGTTTATAAGATCTCAAGGGCATGTATAGGGCTCCTTAATCACTTAACACAGCGAGTTTGGCCCAATGTCTCTAGAGATCACTAGCTGCCTGAGCATGTGAGACAATGCCTGTTTGCTGCCATTTGAACACATTATGTTCTTGCCTTTTTAGCTCTGCAGAGAATTATAGACCTACTTCACTGGTCAGCTCACTAATCTTTCAGTGTTTCATCCCAGATTGATCTCTCATCGGAAAATCATTTATTTAATGACAGACTAGGATAAGAAATTGCTCAAAGAAGTTATATATGTAATCTGACTGATTCAATAAAGCAACAGATAGTGAGAAAGGAAGACAGTTTCAGGGGTGGAGATTTTCTGTAAAGGATGATTTAAAGGAACAGTATTGATCCTGAAAGATAAACAAACCATGAATTTTTTTAACCCGTTTTCTTTGCTTCTTTTGTACCTTATATATCTACTATAACTGGGTAGTTTTGATGTTACTCTTACCTTGTTACAGAAATAATGAAATAATTAAATCTTGGTCTCCTACCCCATTCCCCTTTAAAAATAATAGGAATTTGTTTTTTTTAAACTTTATTTAACATGTTTATTTTATGTGTATGTGTGTATTGCCTGCACGTAGGTAAGTGCACCCGTGTTGCACAATGCCCATGGAGGTCAGAAGAAGCTGTCAGATCCCCTGAAACTGGAGTTACTGACAGTTGTTAGCTGCCATGTGGGTGCTGAGATTCGAACCCAGGTCTTCTGCAAGAACAACCAGTGTTTTTAACCACTGAGCCATCTCTCTAGCCCCAGGAATTTGTCTTAATTATTCATATGAAACTACATTTTATTTTTTAGTATAAAGGCTCAGATTTTTCTAAATTAAAAAGCATCAAATAGGAACTTATTTACAGCTCGTAAAGCTTTTTCAAATTCTGAGGTTTAATCCTCAAACTAAAATTAAATAAATTAAGCAAAATAGTAATTATTTTTATTTTATTTTCTATGTGTATGAGTGTTTTGCCTGCATATATGTAAGTTCATCCATGTTATGCAATGACCATGGAATCCAGAGAGGGATTTCAAATCCCCTGGAGTTAAGGATAGTTGTTAGCTGCCACGTGGGTGCTGCAAACTTAACCCTGATCCTCTATAAGAGTAGCCAGTGCTCTTAACTGCCAAGCCAGCTCTCTAGACCTCCCAATAGGAGATTACTTTGTTTTCATAGTAGATTACTTTTATGAATGAAAATGAATCAATTTCTCATCAGGGAATTTATTTGTTATTATTTTTTGAAACAGGATGTCCTATATCCCAGGCCGGTCTTGCACTCTCTGACTCTGTGTAGCTGAGGTAACCTTGAACTTCTGACCTACCTTCCCCTACCTCTCCACTGCTGGAGATAAACCTAGGGCCTCATGCATTCTAGGGAAGTACTCTGCCGACTGAGCTACATCTCCAGCTTCCTTACTAGGAAACTTAGAACTTAAGTATAGACTGAGAATTTTCAGAAGGTTGAATATGAGAAATGTTTTATAATTTTTTATTTTTATATATTTATTTTAGTAGCATCATGTTAGTAGTAGCTTTTTGTAAAACTGAAATTTCTTCTGAGGAACCTTTGGCTTAAAGGCATGATTTGGAGGCAAATATGATGAATCCAAGGAAATAAAATTTCACAGGTTGAATACTTAATTTCAAGATTCATATGTTAATAGTGTTTGGAGTTGATGCCTCAGGAGGTAATCAGAAAGGAATGAAATCAATGATAGCATTATATGAGAAAAGAAAGAGATGTAAGCTAGCATGCTTGCTCTAACTCACCATAGTCTTGTGAATAGCTTAAATTAAAGATAAAATGTACTTATTCTGTCTTTACTAATTAGAGTGTTTCTATATCTTTATGATAAACTTTTCTCTTGCTATTGTTAATATTTTATCCAAACTCCAAAACAACTACTTGCTGGTGTAGTGTATGTATTGTATTTCATCTAGAACCAGTATCTATAAAGTAACTTTAAGCTATTTGAAAGAAGCTTTCTGCTATTATTTTATGTACATTAAGTATTACCAGATAGAGCCACTTAATCAATACTTTTATCACTGCCAAACCTGCTGGATTTGTTTACATAAATACATACCTAAGAAATTGCTCAGATAGATCACTATGACAGCTTTATACACAGAAAGTTCCCCATATCTGGTCCATTATTTGAAATTTTGTGTATTTCTTTTTTTGAATTTTAGTGTCATTGCCTTGGGCCAATATTCATCCTACTAGTTTATCACCTTTCAGGGACATACTTGGGTTCTGTCTAAATTAAGTGACAATGAAATCCCACTTGACCTGTGAATGTGGTTTCTCAATCATCTTTTCTCCTTTCTACGTGGTAAATTACAATTCTATACCTAATAGGGAAGAGGGAAGTATCTTGCATGTGAGTTTCCATTGAATTTTGTGTGGGAGTTTTTTCTATGTTATTGTTTTAACCAAGGCAGAAACTTTCTTTCCATATTTATATATTAATGGTATTGCATAGCTTGGATTAAAAATATATTGAGTAAAAATATCATTAACTCGATCTCTCAGTGAATGCATGCTGTTATCATAAGTTTGGTTTGTCCCTGAAGCATTCATGTGTTGGAAGGTTGGTTGCATGTGTGGTGGTGTAATGGTGTTGGGAGACTTTTAAGAGTTATAGCTAGGGCTGGAGACATGACTCAGTGGTTAAGAGCACTGGCTACTTATGCAGAGGACCTGGGTTCTAATTCCCTACACCCACATGGTAGCTAACAGCTGTCTGTAACTCCAGCTTCAGGGGATCGGACACCCTCCTCTGACCTCTGCAGGCATTGCACAACACTGGTTGCACTTACGTACATGCAAGCAATGCATTCGGTCACATAAAATAAAAATAATAAAAAAAGAGTTATAGTCTAGTGGAAGGTCCCTGAGTCATTGGTGTCCCTGTCTTCAGAAAGGATTAGGGTAATTCTTTGTGGGGTCTTGAGGGGAAAGCCTGGTAGCCTTTCTCTCTATGACTGAACAGATATGGAGGGATAGCCATTATCCAGAAAATTTTATGTTTGAAGTAAAGATTTTTTTATTCCTTATATTATACTGGTATTAAAAGACACTGAATATAGTTTAAGTATCTAGATCTATAATTGATGGGGAAAAAAGTAGGGTAAAAAATGACTTGTGAATTCATGGGTTAAAGGGAGGTGGATTTTTTTCTCTCATTTAAAGACCATGCCAGTATTCAGGAGATTGAGGATGGAGTATTGCTTGAGGCCAGGATTTTGAGACCAACCTAGGTAATAATAGTAGGAACCAGTCTAAAAAATTAGATAGATAGATAGATAGATG
>NW_008330735.1:847678-863099 GCF_000622305.1 Nannospalax galili
TACATATCAATATCACCTTCATTAAATGTGAAAAGATAAATGATGGTGATGATGAAATAGGTGATAGATGATTCATTGATAGATGATAGATGATAGATAGATAGATAGATGATAGATAGACAGATAGATAGATGATAGATAGATAGATAGATAGATAGATGATAGATAGATAGATAGATGATTGATAGATAGATAGATAGATAGGAACCAGTCTAAAAAGTTAGATAGATAGATAGATAGATAGATAGATACATATATACATAAAATTGAAAGAATAATGAATATATCATTATGAAAACAAGATTTTATGAGATGCACTTAAATTTCTCCCTTTGTTTATAATTCAGTTGATGAAATTATCCTTGTGTAAGGGTCTTTCCCTGGTCTGTGATAAAATACTCCCCCAACAACTTAAGGGAGAAAAGGTTTGTTTGGATCACACTTACAGGTTATAGTCCTTCATTTTATAGTTCACAGTAAGTAGGTCTTTTCACCTCAGTTGACATAGTCAAGATAATCCCCCACAGATATGTCTACAGGGCAATCTGATCTAGACAATCCCTCATTAAAACTCTCTTCCCAGGTAATCCTTGATTGTCTCAAGTTTACAATAAAAACAAACCATCATAGTCCTTTTGCAGTTCACCATACTAGTAATACTAATTTCAAAAGTGTTATAAAAAGCATATTGTTCAAATTGAGAAGAGAATGATTCTAGCAAATTAGGAGCCTCAGAAATTAATCGTATTGAAAAGTTGACTTAGTTGTTACAAAAAATGTGCAAAAGGCTTTATTGTTTTGAAGAGATATTTTTTGTGTGTATAAGCTTACAGAATTATACATCATTGCACCTGTAATGTGCATTGTCATCTGACCTATATTCATATATTGCTCCTGTAATGATATGATCTTGAAAATGTCACTTCATTTGTGTCAACCTCAGTTCCTAATATGGAAAATGAAAGTTTGGGAATTGTATCGTTTGTGAGGGCCTTAAAAGCTCCAACAGATTATTTGTAATGGTTAGAGTATAACATTTTACTCTACTTTATAATGGGCTAGACATTGTTTCTGAAGCACTCTCCTGTTTCCTACATTTACTGACATGTGTCTTAGGAGGCTGACTTCAACTTCTGATTTAGACCAGTGGGAGATACCAGCAAGAGACATGTAGATGATGGTGAGGTGAAGTAGTAGCACTAAGTCCCTTGACATCTTCCTTGTATTGCTATGAACTGGAAGCTCCCTCCTGAAGATGCATATACCTCCTGTCAGAAAGCCCTTAGTGTGAATAACTTTGTCTAGGTTGCAGTAATCACTTCTTTTGCTTTCGGGAGTTTGAGATGCCAGTGTCTCTTCCTAGGAGACCTCTAGAGAGTTTGTATTATCTCCTCTATTCTCTAGTCTTCCCACTGTAAGTTTATAAATAATTTCTTAAACTATCCCCACATTACCCAGTTTGGGAGCTTACTCTTTTATTCTGTCAGTACTTTTAAAAAAAATTATTTATTTAATAAACACATGATTAGAAGAAGCATTTCATTACAGTGTTAACATATTCAATAATAATTTCCAGAGCAACGATGCATCTCTTTCAAAATTGGCTGTAATTTTTAGGTTCACAGTTAAATTAATACAGTTATACAATATTGAACCGAATATAAACCCTATAAGACGTAAGATTGGATGAGGTTTTAACCTTTAAAAAGTATCTCCATT
This sequence comes from Nannospalax galili, assembly GCF_000622305.1. Lineage (NCBI taxonomy): Eukaryota > Metazoa > Chordata > Mammalia > Rodentia > Spalacidae > Nannospalax > Nannospalax galili. The sequence continues at coordinate 849,398 of NW_008330735.1, forward strand.
TCACTTTAAAATATACTAATGTGTTTTTTGTATTTGTTTTTGTTTTTGGCTTTTGGTCTTTTTGAGACAGGGTCTCCCTGTAACCCCAGCTGTCCTAGAACTCACTGTGTAGAACAGGCTGGCCTTGAACTCACAGAGATCCGCCTGCCTCTGCCTCCCAAGTGCTGGGATTAAAGGTGTGTGCTGCCACGCCTGGCAGAAAAACTCATTTTTAATGCTACTAACACTTAGATGTTTTCACATGCATCTCTAATCTTTATGTATGTGATTATTACTAATCACAGTTGGCTACTTTCTGAGATCCTTGACACCTGAGCATAGATATTAAATCATTGGGTAGATTTCAATGGTTATTTTTTTCACCTCTACTAATCAACATGAAGCAAATTTTTAGGCTTCTTCCTCAAATATGTCAGTTTTTTATTTATTGATTTTTTGTGTGTATTTCATACAGAACATCCCAATCTATCTTATTCATCTATATACCCTCTTCCCAAATGGCACCTTCCCATAGCCTCCTCCCACCACCCCCATGGGAACCCATATACTCTGTCATCCCTGTTACTGTCCACTGTGTTGTCGGTGCCCCCACCTGTTCTCCAGTGCTTGTCCATCCCCTGAATCTAGTCAGCCTATCTAGAGTTCCTTGTTTTAGGAAGATCAACTCTTCCTCATCTAGCATCAATCAGTTGCCAGTATTCATTTAGATTGGGATCTGCTGTTCTTTTTTCCCATTTCTATGCTGGGTTACTATCTGGGAGTCTCTTGGGTCACGCTGGCCAACAACTCAAAAGAAGGTATCTCCTGTCTGGCATTGTTTCTTGTTATGTGGCCTTTAGCTATACACATGGACTCTTAAAGAATTATTTTGAACCCTTTATTCTTTGGTTATACTTTCCTTTTGGTTATACTTTCCTTTTGGAAATTTTAAGACCATACAGTTGGACCAGGTAAATCAATTTATTTTGACTCTTAAGGTTATTTGACTTGGGAGGAACCCCTGGCTCCTTTCTTTTACCAGTTCCATCTATGTGAAGATAGGTCAAAGGTCCTGCTTGACCATGGATGGCTTAACTTGGAAGCATGGAGGAAATGTTTCCTCTGTGTTGACCCTTCTCTGTGTAGACTGGACACTGGTTCAAGTCCATCTGGTGGGGTCTCCTTGGCCTCCTTGATCAAGAGAACAGGAGACCCACCACAGTTACAGGACATTTTGATAGATACTCATAGTCCCCTGGAACTAGTCGACCTAATAGGGCAAGGAGCAAAAACTGTCCTTTATGCCCCTCTGACCATATTAGTATAGGCCTCATAGTATGTCTGTTAAACATCCAAGAAGGTTAGTTCCACCAGTCTGGTACTTTAAATTACTGTGTGTTATGTAGATAAATCTTGGCCAAAGACTAATTGTTCTCAGATAAACCTTATCTAGACATATATTTCTTGATCTGCTATGTATAATTTGTCAGAAGACTGTAAGAGTAATATGGGTCCCTCTGGTTTTCAAAACTAGCTATGCATTATTATCTCTCTCTTTCTCTCATCCCTCCACCATAGTTTTCCCACTTAAGGTGCCCCCATTTCCCACCTTTCTCTTTTAATAATACCCTTCTCCAACAGTCCTACCTTTCTTGAGCTCCTCCTTTCCCCTTATCCCCTAGGTCCCTTCCCTCCCCTCTCCCTTAAACTAACCCAATTTTAATCCATATCATCCTTATTAAGGCCTGTTTCCTACTGTTCTTCTCTTTCAGATTCTTTCTTTTCCTTTTCCTCCCTGTTTCCTTTTCATTATCCTGGTTCCTGTAGTTATGTCTGGATACATACTTATCAGGATTTGGTTCTAGGATCCACATATGAGGGAGAACATATGTTGATTTTTTTTTCTGAGTCTGTGTTACTTCACTAAGTAGTATAACAGTTTCTAGTTCCATCTATTTACCTGTTAATTTCATGATTTCATCTTTCTTTATTGCTGAGCAAAACTCCATCGTATAAATGAACCACATTTTCATTATCCACTTGTCAGTTGAGGGATACTTACCATAGGGGTTGAACAAGTTTGAAGCCCCACCAGCAGTGGATGAGTGTTCTCCCATTCTGTGGGTTTTGTGTTCACTTCCCTGGTTACCTCCGTTGATGTACAGAAGCTGTTTAGTTAATGAGCTCCATTTGTTAATTCTTGGTCTTGTTTCCTGAGCAGTTGGTGTCTAGTTTAGAAAACCCTTTCCTACCCCTGTATCTAGTAGGTTTTGCCCAATGATTTCTTATAACAGTTTCAGAGTTTCATAAATGAATGTTGAATTTTGTCAAAGGCCTTCTCTGCATCTATTGAGATGACCATGTGGTTCTTGTCTTTGAGCCCATTTATATGATTTACCATGTTTATTGACTTACATATATAGAACCATCCCTGCATCTCTGGGATAAAGCCGACTTGATCATGGTGGATGATCTTTTTGATGTGTGGCTGTGTGCAGTTTGCAAGTATCTTGTTGAAAAATTTTGCATCTGTGTTCATTAAGGATATGGGTCTATAGTTTTCTTTTTTGGTTGGATCTTTACCTGGCTTTGGTATTAGAGTGATGCTGGCTTCATAGAAGGAATTTGGAAGTTCTCCCTCCATTTCTATATTTTTGAATAAATTAAGTAGTATTGGATGTAGATCTTCTTTAAATGTCTGATAGAATTCAGCTGTAAATCCATCTGGTCCTGGGCTTTTTTTAGTCGGGAGGTTTTGCATTACTTTTTCTATTTCTTTCTGTGATATGGGTCTGTTTAAGCTGTTTATCTCTTCTTGTTTTAGTTTTGGTGGTTCCCATGCCTTTAGATATGCATCCATTTCTTTTAGGTTTCAAATTTAGTAGCATATAGGTTTTTAAAGTATTCCCTTATAATGTTCTGTATCTTTCTGGTGTCTCTTGTGATGTTTTCCCTTTCATCTCTGATTTTGTTGATTTGGAGGTGCTCTTTCTTTCTTTTGGTTAACTGGGCTAGCGGTCTGTCAATCTTGTTTATCTTTTCAAAGATCCAGCTCTTGGATTCGGTGATTCTTTGTATTGTTTTCTTTGTTTCAATTTCATTAATTTCTTGCTTGATTTTTGTTATTCCTTCTTGTCTGCTGGGTTTGGGTTTTGTTTGCTCTTGCTTTTCAAGTATGTTGTGTTGCAACCTTAAGTCATTTATTTGTGTTCTTTCCGATTTTTTGATGTAGGCACTTAGAGCTATAAAATTCCCTCTAAGGACCTCTTTCAGCATGTCCCAGAGGTTTTGTTGTGTTGTATTGTCCTTTTCATGTAGTTCAAGGAGTACTTTTATTTCTTTTTTAATTTCTCTTTTGATCCATTTATCATTCAGGAGTGTGTTGTTTAATCTCCATATGTTTTTGTGGTGATTAGGACTTCTTCTTGTGTTGATTATAAGGTTTACTGCATTGTGGTCTGATAGAATGCATGGAATTATTTCAATCTTTTTGTATTTGTTGAGGTTTGTTTTGTGCCCTAGTATATGGTCGATTTTGGAGAAGGTTCCATGGGGTGCTGAGTAGAAAGTATTTTCTTTGGTGTTTGGGTGGAATACTCAGTAGATGTCTGTTAAGTCCATTTGATATATGGCATTGTTTAATTCAGATATCTCTCTGCTAGGTCTCTTCCCTGCAGACCTATCTAATGGAGATAGTGGTGTATTGAAGTCCCCTACTATTAATGAGTTGGGATTAATCTGGGTCTTAAAGCCCTGTAGTATTGTTTTTATGAAGTTGGGTGCACCAGAGTTTGGTGAATATATGTTTATGATTGTAATATCTTCTTGATTTATTGTTCCTTTGATCAGAATGATGTGAACCTCTTATCTCTTCTGATTAATTTTAGTTTAAAGTCTGTTTTGTCAGATATTAGAATTGCTACACCTGCTTTTTTGTTAGTTCCATTTGCTCGGTGTATTTTTTCCATCCTTTCACTTTAAGATAGTGTCTGACTTTGAAAGTGAGATGGGTTTCTTGCAGACAACAAAAAGATGGGTTATGTTTCTCAACCCATTCACCTAGTCTGTGTCTTTTGACTGGGTAGTTGAGACTGTTAATATTTAAAGTTATTAATGAAAAATGAGTATTGAATCCTGTCATTTTGTGAACCTCTTATCTCTTCTGATTAATTTTAGTTTAAAGTCTGTTTTGTCAGATATTAGAATTGCTACACCTGCTTTTTTGTTAGTTCCATTTGCTCGGTGTATTTTTTCCATCCTTTCACTTTAAGATAGTGTCTGACTTTGAAAGTGAGATGGGTTTCTTGCAGACAACAAAAAGATGGGTTATGTTTCTCAACCCATTCACCTAGTCTGTGTCTTTTGACTGGGTAGTTGAGACTGTTAATATTTAAAGTTATTAATGAAAAATGAGTATTGAATCCTGTCATTTTTATTTCTGTTTACATTTGTGATGTAGCTGTACATTTCCACAGTTAAACCTTCATTCAGTTTCTTTCTGCAGCCCCTTGGGTATAGTCATTCTGTTCTTCAGCTATTTGTATTACTTCCAAAGCTCTCTGAAGGACTCGTTTTGTGGACGTGAATTCCTTCTGCCTATTTAATTCATGGAAGAATTTTCTTTCCCCTTCGACTATAATAGACATTTTGGCTGGGTATAGTGGTCTGGGTTGGCATCTGTGGTCATTTAAAAGTGGGAATACTTTGGTCCAAGCTCTTCTGGCTTTCATAGTTTGCACTGAAAAGTCAGCTGTAATCCTGATGGGTTTTCCTTTATACGTGACTTGTTTCTCTTTCACAGCTTTCAGTATTGTCTCTTTGTTTTGTATGTTTAGCGTTTTTACTATGATATACCGTGAAGATTTTCTTTTCTGATCCTTTCTGTTTGGTGTACTATTTGTATTTCTGTATGTCTTTAATTTTTGGAAATTTTCTTCCACGATTCTGTTTAAGATCTGGTCCATGCCATTATCTTGGGATTCTTCTCCTTCCTGTATGCCTATGATTCGTAAATTTTGTCTTTTTATGGTCTCGCACAATTCTTGCATATTCCATTCTTGTGATTTCTTAAATTTTTCCTAATCTTTGCTTGAGTGGTCTAGTTTGTCCACTTTATCTTTCAATAGTCTTGATACTCTGTTTTCCATTTCATTCATCCTATTGGTGAGGCATTCTCCTGTCTCTTCTAATTGGCTTACTGAGTGTTTCACTTCCTTTTTCATTTCAGCCTGAGTATTCTTCAATATTTCTGTTTACTGAATTCATTCAGAATTTTATCCCTATCTTCCTTCAGTTCTTCGATTTTTTGTTTTTGTTGGGGGGTGGGGAGGGTTGGGGGATTCAGGTTCAGAGAGAGGCCTGTGGGTCCTGCAGGCCCAGGTAAGCAGAGGGAGGTGAGGGCAGGGCCAGGCCTAGAAGAAGTGCTCCTGAGGAGCTGAGAAGGAACTGAGTTGCTCTGGATGCATAGGATCAGGAAGCAGTGGTCCCCTCTGTTTTTTTCTTTCTTTCTTTCTTTCTTTTTTTTAAACTAGCTAGGCATTATTTACCTCTCACATTGTCTAACCCTTCCACCATGGTTTCCCCATTTAAAGTGCCCCCATTTTTCCCATTTCTCCCTTAATAATACCCTTCTCCTATAGTCACAACTCTCTTGAGCTCCTTCTTTTCCTTTATCCCCAAGTTTCCTTACATAACCCTCCCTTCCCTCTACCCTTAAAATAACACCATTTTTATCTATATTTCCCTTATTAAGGTCTGTTTCCTATGGTTCTTCTCTTTTAGATTCTTTCTTTTCCTTTACATCTCTTGTTCCTTTTCATTAAGCTGGTTCCTGTAGTTTTGTGTGGATACATACTCACTTATAAGGATTTGGTGCTAGGATCCACATATGAGGGAGAGCATATGTCTTTTTTATTTTTTCCTGAGTCTGTTATTTCACTTAGTATAAAAGTTTCTCATCATTCCATCCATTTACCTGCAAATTTCATGATTTCATCTTTCTTTACTGCTGAGTAAAACTCCATCGTATAAATGAACCACATTTTCATCATCCCCTCGTCAGTTGAGGGATACTTATGTTGCTTCCAAATCTTAGCTACTGTGAAAATAGCAGCAACAAACATGGATGTACAAGTGTCTCTGCAATAAGATGAGTTCTTTGGGTATATGCCATGGAGTAGTATAACTGGGTCAAATCGTAGGTTCATTTGTAGTTTTTCAAGAGTTCTCCACACTGCTTTGAACAAATTTGCAATCCCACAATCTGGTAGGACTTTTATTCTCTTGGAGTAATTTGACACTCTTCTATCTGGAGGCCTTACTGACTTTCGTATGCCATCAAGAATCTGTATAAAATGGAAATATTCCTGTAAGGGACCAATTCCTATCTTGTATCCTGATTAATTTAGTAATTTGTTTTCCAGTAGTCACAATTAGCTTTTACCATATTTATTTTAAAGATAAGTGCATGGGTAAATATGTATGTGTCCCTTTCCTCATTTAATAATTGGAGAGATCTCAAAGGTAGCTGACTCATTTTATTATTAAATCATCTTCCTCCAGTTGGAGGGGTTAGAGTGGGCATGGATTTGATCAAAACACCTTATATGCATGTATGAATTCTCAATGAATTATTTATTTAAAAAAATAAATAATTTTCCTTCTGCAGATTAGTATTAGGTCAATTAACTCAAGATTCATGAACTTTTTGTTGTTTTTGCCTTTTGCTTTACAGTATTGGGTAAACTTTGAAAAGTTTTAAAATAAGGAATAATATGGCTAAACTTTATCTTTATTTGCTACTTGGATAATAGATGATGAACTTATAGGCAAGAAGGCTAATATTTTATATTAAAAATAATAAATATCTGAACCAATGCAGTAGTAATCAGTGTGTTGAAGAGAGCTGTTGAAAATCAGCAGTTTTGATGATAAGCTAGATGAAGAAGGGGAAAAGGCTAAGATTTTGAAGTTCTTATTTGTGTGTTTAACTAGACAGAGAATATTTCCACATGACTGAGAAAAATGGAGAATGATCATGTTTTGGGGAAGTTGGTGAATTAAACATTTGACATATTTCAGTTATCTAAGTAGTATCTAGATATTTTTATCTACAAGGCAGTTCTCTGTAGCATGGAAGAACAAACCAGATTAGAACTAATACTTTAGACATCAGAAAGACATTGTTGAAACTACAAAGGGATAGGGGTCAGTTAATGCTTATATGTTCAAAAAATAATTGTATACCAAGCATGGGAACTCCAAGAGAACTAACATAAATTTAGTTTCAGAAGATGACATAAGAAAGGGAAAGAAAGTGGATGTTGAAACAAGTATTTAGTGAGTCAAAAGACAGCAGTAGAATGGAAATCAAGGGAATGGAATTTTAAGACAAGGGGTCATCATCATTGGGCTTGGGGAGATGGCTCAGTGGTTAAGAGCCCTGGCTGCTCTTGAAGAGGACCTGTGTTTGGTTTTCAGCACCCCCATAGTGGCTAACAACCGGTTGGAACTGCAGTTTCAGGGGGATCTGATGCCCTTTTCTGGCCTTTGCAAATTTGCACACAACACTTGCGTTTCTGCAGGCAAAGCAATTCTTTAAGTATTTTTTTTTAAAAAAAAAGGTATTATCAACAGTGGCAATTGTCTGTTGACAATTTTTTTCAGTTGACAATTAAATGGTTTCTTTAATTTTTAAAATGAGTTACTTGAGAATGTTATACAATTTATTTTGATGATATTCATCCCAGACTCTTCGCAGGTTCAGCTGCCCCTTCTCTAGCCACCCAATTTCTTGTCCTGTTTTTCTTTTTTTAAACCCATTCAATCCAACTTGTGCTACCTATGTACTTGTGGGTGTATGGCTCTCTAATGAAGCCTGAGCAACTAACTGGGGGCTACAATTGTGAACAAAACTGACTCATCCTCTCTCAGTAGCTATCAGTTGCCAGCAGCTCCTCTGATGGGGTGGAACATTGTACACATTTCCCCTCTCCATGCTCATATTTTGTATGGCTTGAGTTTGAGCAGGTCTGGTGCATGATGCCATAAGTGTTCTGAGTTAATACAAGCCCCTGTTCAGAAAACATTTCTGTAGTTGTGTTCAGAAAACATTTTCCTTGTAGTCATCTATCACCTCTGGCTCTTACAGTCTTTCTGATCCTTTTTCTGCTATGATCCCTTAGCCTTTGGAGGAGAGGGTGTGTTATGTGTGTCCCATTTATGACTGAGCATTCTGCAGTTTGTTTGTTTGTTTATTTATTTATTTATTTACTTACTTATTATTTTTGGTGTTTTGGAAGCAGGGTCTCACTATGTAGCCACAGCTGGTGTGGTACTTGCTGCATAAACTGTCCAAGGCTGACTTTGATCTCACAGAGATCGGCTTGCCTCTTTCTTCCCAGCGCTGGGATTATAGGTCTGTACCACCACACCTGGCTTCTCCACAGTACCTTGTTCTTTGCACTTTGACCTGTTAGTTGTAAGTCTGTATTAGTTGCCATCTACTGCAAAGAGAACCTTCTCTGATGATGATTAAAATGAGTTAATCTACAGGTATAAAAATATAACAGCAAGTCTTCATATGACTTATTCAAAAAGTATTTAATAATAGTTATTCATCCCTCCCTGAATTCTCTATTCTACCTTACCCTCTTAACTCCCACTACATTTAACCCTTCTGATTCCATTATATCATTTTATCCCTTTTATCCCTTTTAATGATAATAAAAATTCACCCTTTATTCATCTACTCTTTACAGTCACTAACACTACCTGTACTTTTTGAAAGCATATATTATGGTTACATCACGCTCCCTAGTCACAGTGCCCCCATTCTCCCCATTCTCCCCCTAATACTGCCTGACTCCTGCCATCTTTCCTCTGCTGACTTCCCTCCCTCCCCCACACCATGGTTCTTTGCATGTCCCTCTCACCTGCCTGCCAATTACTCCCACTTTTTCCTTCTCCCTCAGGTAACATCTGTTTCCTACTATCCTCCTTTCAGGGTGTTTCTTTTCCTTTACCTCTATGTATCCTTTCCCTTTCCCTGGCTCCTGGTGTTATGTCAGAATTTGTATACTCATATATAAGGAATTGATGCTACAGTCCAAAAATGAGGGAGAGCATACATCATTTGCTTTTTTGCATTTACTTCACTTAGTGTAACACTCTCTAGCTCTATCCATTTACTGTGAAGTACTGTGTTACTTCACTTAGTGTAACACTCTTCTAGCTCCATCCATTTACCTGCAGATTTCATAGTTTCTTTTCTTACTGCTGAGTAGAACTCCATTATGTAGATGTACCACATTTTCATTAAAGCCATTTGTCAATTAAGGGACATTTAGGTTTTTTCCATTTCTTAGCTATTGTGAAGAGAGCAGCAACAAATATGGATGTACAGGTATCTGTACAGTATGATGAGTCCTTTGGGTATATGTTAAAGAGTGCTATCCCTGTATCATATGGTAGGTTCATTTTTAGTTTTTTGAGGGTTCTCTACACTTTTTTTAAATGTAGTGGTTGCACAAGTTTGCATTCCCACCAGCAGTGCACAAGATTCCTCTTTCTCCACACCCTTTCCAGCATTTGGGGACTTTTGTTCATTTGATCTTTGCCAATCTGACTGGTGTAAGATGGAATCTTTCAGTGGTTTTTATCTGCATTTCTCTAATTACTAAGAATGATGAGCACTTTTTAAGGTGCTTCCTAGCCATCCCTCTTTAGGTCTATCACCCCTCTTTCTATTGGGTCATTTAATTTCATGAATTCATTCAGCCTATTTGTGTCATGGAAAATTCTCTATTCCCCTTCGACCTTGATAGATAGTTTTTCTGGATAAAGTATTTGGCATCCATGATTGTTTAGAACTGGGAATACTTTGTTCCATGCTCGTCTGGCTTTCATGGTTTGCATTGAAAAGTCAGCTGTAATTCTGATGGGTTTTCCTTTACATGTAACTTGCTTTTCTCTAGGAGCTTTCAGTACCCTGTCTTTGTTCTGTACATTTAATGTTGTTACTATGGTATGTTTTGGGGACTTTCTGTTCTGATCATGTCTTAATGGTGTTCTCTGTGCTTCTTGAATCTCTGTAGGTATATCTTTTCTTCTATAATCCTATTGAAGATCTTTTCGATGCCATTGGTTTGAGTTTCTTCTCCTTCTTGTATGCCTATAATATGTAGATTTGGTTCTTTCATGTTGTCTCACATTTCCTGAGTATTCCATTCCTGTGCTTTTTTAATTTTTGCATAGTCTTTGCTTAAGGAGTCCAGATTTTTAACTTTATCCTCAAATCTTAATACTCTGTTTTGCATTTCATTCATCTGCTTGTGAGTATTCTAATTGGTTTAGTGACTTTTTCAGTCCTGTGTTTGTTTCCATTTGTGTTTTCTTCACTATTTCTATCTTTATGAATTCACTTTTCAAGTTATGAATTGTTTTTGAAATTTCATTAAGCTGCATATTTGAATATTCTTGGGCTTCCATCAGAAGTTTATACCTTTCCTCTTTGAGTTCATTGAGTTTTTTGTCTGTGTTTTCTTGAAGTTCTTTGATCATGTTTATGATTGTTCTTTTAAATTCTGCATCCTAGAGTTCTACAGGGTGGTTCTTAATGCTTCTGTAGGGCTCATGGATTTTTTGGGGGATCATATTTTCTTAATTTTCCATATTGTTCATGATTTTGCATTGTCATTTGGGCATATGGATGTTCTTTGTTGGTTATGTATTCAACAGGACCTTCTACTATTTTTTTTTGTTTAATTTAATTTTGTTTCTGTTAATATCGTTTATGTAGCTTAGTTACTTTTTGTTTAGGTATGGAAGATAAATTGGTGGATATTTACAGTTCTTGCTGACTAGTAGACTAGTCAGAGTCCTGACTGAAGAAGGCTGATCTCAGGTGTGCAAAGACAAGTTGGGGGTGGGATCAGGCTGTGAGGTCTCTAGGCAAGTAGACTGAAGAATTGGGTTGGTTTGGGTGCAAAAGATCAGGAAGCAGTGGGAGGACCTGGACCAAGAATGTATTCCAGAGTTCTGGGGTGCCAAGAGAAGAAATGGTCCTGTGGCCAGGGTAGATGGAGAATGGGATGTGGGGGCTATGAGATTGAATAAGATTGTGATAATCAAAAGAAGTGAGCATGGTCAAACTTACCAGGGAAGGAGGCTGGCCTTAGGAATCCAAGGCAGGTTGGGGGTTGGGACAGCCAGGGTGGAAACCTGGTCTCAAGTGTGCAAAAGCAAATTGGGGATGAGGGCAGGCTGTGAGGTCTCTAGGGACCTAGACTGAAGAATTGGGTTGGTCTGGGTGCAAAAGATCAGGAAGCAGTTGGGGGATTGTGTCCAAGAGGGTAGTCCATACCATGAGAAGAAGTGGGCTTGTGCAAGCTGGGAGACTAAGTCATGTTGGGGAGTCCTGTATTCATCTTTTGAGAGTTCTCTAGTTCCATGCTGAATTTATTGAGTTGATTGATTACTTGACAATTAGTTTTTGTATTTTGTTTTTAGTTTTTTTTTTAACATATATATTTGAGACACTAACTTTTTGTCAGATATATAGCTGATAAAGATATTTTCTCATTCTATAATTTCACTTGAACAATGGTGTCCTTTGCTGTGTAGAAGGTATTTAGTTCATGTAGTTCTGTATTTCCGGAATGTTGAATTTCGTCAAAGCCTTTTTTTCCCCCACATCATCATGTGGTTTCTGTCCTTGAGTCTATTTATGATGTGAATTACTTTTATTGATTTATGCACACTGAGCCATCCTTGAATGTCTGGAATAAAGCAGACTTGATCATGGTGGATAATCTTTGATTTCTTCTTGAATTTAGTTTGCAAGTATTTTATCAACGGTTTTTGCATCCAAGTTTATCAGAGAGATAATTCTTTTTGTTTGAGTATTTTTCTTGTTTTTTTAAAAAATATAAATAATACTGGATTTGAAAAAAGAATTTGGAAATGTTCTTTCATTTTTCATTTTATGAAATAAATTTGAGGAGTATTGATACTAGTTCTTCTTTGAAGGTTTGATAGAATTCTGTGTTGAATTATCTGTCCTTGAGCTTTATTTTAGTTAGCAGACTTTTAATTTCTGCTTATATGTCATTGGATGTTATGGCTCTATTTAAATTATTTCTTATTGATTTAGCTTTGGTTGGCCTTTTCTTTGTATGAACTTATACATTTTTTAGATTTTTCATTTTGGTGGAATATAGATTTTATGTATGTTCCTGAGATTCTCTGAATTTTATGTGTCTGTTTTAATGTTTTGACTTTAACCTCTCATTTTATTAATTTGAATCCTTTAGGTTAATTTGACTAAAGATTTGTCTATCTTGTAAACCTTTTTAAAAAGTACCAGCTTTTCATTTCATTGGTTCTTTGTATTTTTTAAATACTTATTTTATTAATTTCAGCCCTGAGTTTGATTATCTCATACCATCTACTTTTCTTAAGGTGTCATTTGTTCTTGTTTTTCCCAACATCTTTAGGTGCATTATTAAGTTGTTAATTTGTGATGTCTCAGGTATTTTAATATAGGCACTCAGTGCTATAAACTTGCCTTTTAGAAGTGCCTTCATTTTGTCCTCATAGGTTTTGGTATGTTGTGTTTTCATTTTCATTCAATTCTATGAAGTTTTAAATTTTCTTCTTCATTTCTTCCTCAATTCAATTATAGTTCAGTAGTGTGCTGCTTAGTTGCCATGAGTTTGTATACTTTCTGTAGTTTCTATTGTTGTTATCTAGGTTTATCCCAACTTGGTAAGAGGGAATGTTATTTCTGTTTTCCTATATTTGTTGAGACTTGCTTTTTGTTATAATATGTGTTTCAATTTGGAGAAAGTTTCATGGGTTTCTGAAAAGAATGTGTGTTCTTTATATTTTATTCATTATTTTTATTTTATGTGTATGAGTACTTTGCCTGCATGTATGTAAGTGCACCTCTGTCTCGCAATGCCCGTGGAAATCAGAAGGCATCGTCAGATCCCCTGGAACTGGAGTTAAGGATTTTATAGCTGCCATGTGGGTGCTGGGAAACCCAAACTGGGTTCTCTGAAAGAGCATCCAGTGTTCTTAACCACTGAGCCATCTCTCCAGCCCCAAGAATAATGTGTATTCTTTAGTGCTTGCATTGTATTGTGTGTTCTATAGATATTTGTTAAGCCCATTTCATTATTGTTTTCATTTAACTCGTTTGAGTTTCCTGTTTAAATTTTATCCTAATGACCTGTTTATTGAAGTGTGTGGGATATTGGAGTCACCCATTATCACTGTGTTATGGTTACTCTTTGTTTTTAGATCTAGTAAGTAGTGTTACTTTTATGAAATTGTTTTTATTTTTTTATTTTTTATTTTTTTGGCAGGTTCTCCCTAGTCCCAGCCCACCTAGAAGTCACTGTGTGGACCACGCTGGCCTTGATCTCATAGAGACCTGCCTGCCTCTGCTTCCAGAGCACTGGGATTAAAGGTGCATGCCACAACACCTCACTTTTTTATGAAATTGGGTGCCTCTGTATTTGCTGTATATGTATTTATGATTATATTATCCTGTTGATGGGATTTTCTTTTTTTTTCTTCTTTAATTAATTTATTTTTATGGGGCTTTTGCCTAATCTAACATTCCCTCCTCTAAAGAGATAACCCTAAAATCTTTTAAGGATTAGATAAAAGCTCCCAAATACTTTTGACATTTTTGGCCTTGGAACAGAGTATGTTGCTA
>NW_008330735.1:863194-866733 GCF_000622305.1 Nannospalax galili
TTTTTAACCCTAACTGAGTAGCCAGTTCTTACCTCCTATCCTTATAACAATATCCTCTGAAGAGGTTACCCAAATTGCCTATAGGGAATAGGGATGCAGACTGCTCTGGTTTCTTCTATGCTGAACAGGGACGCAGGGTGAGGCAATTGGAGTCTATCTAAAAGACTCCCAAATTGCATAACTCTTATCTGTAGGGAGAAAAGAAAGTCCTTGACTGGTGAATAGGGGATGTGAAGGAGAAGTAAAGGCAAGAGTAGTTAGCATTACAGGTTCTAGACAGGGAACTCAAAAAAGTCAGAATAGTGCAATTTTCATATGTTCATATGAGAGTCCACTGGAATTTCTTGACAAGGGCTTCCAAAAGCATTCTTCTTTGGGGTTCCTACTCATTATTCTTTTCTCAAGATTCCACTGGAATTTCTTGTCTGCCAAGGCTGAACTTGAGAGTGATGAACTCAGGATTTGTTTTCAGGCTCTTTGATAACTGTGGGAGTGGCTAGAATCAGTGTCAATTCCCTCTCAAAGGTTTCTAGATAGGGGAGAAAACAAATTTATCCATCATTTTAGAACAATAGCTAGTTGTCTCCCTTAGCTACAGGTGGGCACTACAGTATTGGAGACCAAGATTTGAAGTCTTACATCTAAGCAGCACTTTCTGGTTAGGAATAAAATCATGAATGAGAAATAATTGTCTAAATAACTTTTTAAATAGATTTAAGCCTTATGTTTGGGAAGTGTAATCCCTTGAACTCTTAAAGAAATATACTGATGACTTTGCTCTTTGGTTATACTTTTCTTTGAGGTGTTTAAGACCATACAGTTTTCCCAAATAAATCAACTTATTTTTACACTTAAGGTCCACTGAGAGTCTGTTCCACATGGGCTTGGGAGGAGCTCCTGGCTCCTTTCTTATACCAGTTCCATCTATATGAAGATAAGTTAAAAGTCCTGCTCGACCATGTCTGGCTTCACTTGGAAGCATGAATGAGATGTTTCCTGAGTTGACTTTCCTCTTTGTAGACTGGACACTTGTTCAAGTCCATCTCGTGGGGTATCCATGATGTCCTCCCTGAACAAGAGGGCAGGTGACTCACCACAGTTACAGGACATGTTGATGAATGTTCCATAGTCTCCGGAACTTAGTTGACTTTGGAGGGCAAGGGGCAAAACCTGTCCTTTAAGTCCCTCTGACCAGATTAGTATAGGCCTCAAACTATGGCTGTTAAACATCCAATAAGTTTAGTTGCTCAGGAATGAAGGTCAGATATCAATAAGTGGGACTTCATTAAAGTAAAATGCTTCTGTACAGCAAAAGAAACAATAAAAAAGTGAAGTGAAAAGCCACAGAATTGGAAAAAATCTTCACCAGTGACACATCTGACAGAGGTTTAACATCCAGAATATATATAGAACTCCAAAAACAAAGAATTGAGAAACCAAATGACCCAATGAAAAGATGGGTTAAAGATCTAAACAGAGAGTTCTCAATGGAAGAAATAAAGATGGCTAAGAAACATCTCAACATCCTTATTAATTAGGGAAATGACAATTAAAACCACCCTAAGGTATCACCTTACCCTAATCAGACTGGCTAGGATCAGGAGAACAATTGATAGCAAATGCTGGTGAGAATTTGGAGAAAGGGGAACACTCATTCACTTCTGGTGGGATTGCAAACTCATGCAACCTCTATGGAAAACAGTGTGGAGAACTCTTAAAACACTGAAAATGAACCTACCATTTGACCTGGTTATACCACTTCTTGACATATACCCAAAGGACGCATCCTATTGTAGAGACATTTGTATAACCATGTTTGTTGCAGCTCTTTTCACAATAGCTAAGAGATGAAAGCAACCTAAGTGCCTCTCAACTGATGAGTGGTTAACAAAAATGTGGTATGTTTACACAATGGAGTTCTATTAAGCAGTAAAGAAAGATGAAATAATGAAATTTGTAGTAAGTGGATGGGTCTAGGAACTGTTATACTAAGTGAAATAATATAGACTCAAAAAAACAAACAACATATGTTCTCCCTCATATGTGGTTTGTAGCACCAAATCCTTTTAAATTCCAGGTCCTTTAATAAGGTGATGCTGTACAGCAATCCTTACTGTATGAAATAACTTCATCACAACTTCAGCTGAGCCTGTTTGCTAAATATCATCACAATTGGCTTGTTGGTGGTTGTGCTTATTCATTAAAGGAGGTCCAAGCAGGATCATTGAATCCTCACCAGAGTAACTAGCCACTCCTCCCAGCCAACTGTATGTAATTTAACCCTAATCACACATGGCCTCCTGGATTTGGGGAGGGCTAAAGTATACAATCTGGGGAAGGCTAGGAAGAGAAGGCATGACCCATGCTGGGTAAAGGCTTTCCAGTGTGCATACCCTCAGGTCATACAAACACCTCAGCAACCCCTCAGTTATCTTGGTAAGTAAGCTCAATAAATTCATTGTTTCCCCAGGTAAACATTAATCAAACATTGGCTTCACACTAGAACCTTAAAAGGGAAAATCATTGCTTAGCATCCCCAGGAAAAGAAGTCTCACAACAGATGGAAAATATGTTAATGCTAATATGTCTCATAATTACTAAAAAAAAAAAAAAAAAAAAAAGAAGAAGAAGAAGAAAGAAAGAAAGAAGAAAATGACAATGTAAAAGATGTTAAAAGATATGGGAATGGAGATATTTTCCAAAATAGATGGAAAATCATTTCCTACATGTATATCTTGTAAGTTACTGCCAATGTTTTCTTCTAATAGTTTCAGGGTCTCCAGTTTCACATTGAAGTCTTTGATCTACTTGGAGTTGACTTTTGTGCATGGTGAAAGATAAGGATCTAGCTTCATTCTTCTATAGGTGGAGATCCAGTGTTGCTAGTACCATTTGTAGAAGATGCTACTTTTCCTCCACTGTGTGTTCTTGGCACCTTTGTCAGACATTAAGTGGCTGAAATTGTGTGTACTCAGGTTTGGATCTTCAATGATTTTCCATTGATCTGTATGTCTATTTTTGTGGAAGTATCATGCTGTTTTTATGACAATAGCTCTGTTGTATACTTTGAGATCTGATGTTGTAATCCCTCCAGCATTGCTCTTTATGCTCAGAGTTGGGCTTCGGTGCATACTCCTGAACTGCTGATCTGAAGCCATCAGTTCACTCAAAATTAAACCTGAGAGACCCTGAACCCTGTACCAACCAGCTTTACATAACCAATAAACAAAGGGTCTAGGCACCCTAATAATACAAACAGAAGCATACTTCAAGCTCTTATATTAAAATCATAAACAACAACAAAAATTCACATGCCAAAATAACAATGAAAGAATAGTAAAATGGAAAGCCAAAACACTATTTCCCCACCAAACTCCACCAATCCTGTAGAAGAGTTCTACAAGGAGAACCCCCTAAAGATAACCCAAGAAACTGAATTTAAAAGAACAATCAAAAATATGATCAAGGAATTCAACAAATTTAAAGAACACATGAACAAAAAAAAAATCAAACAGCTAAAAGAACACAGGGATAAACTT
>NW_008330735.1:867388-870366 GCF_000622305.1 Nannospalax galili
AAACCAGCCCTTCAAAGAATACTTGAAGCAATACAGAGAGCAGAGAGAGAAACAACAATACCCTAAGGGCAATGAAAGAAAATAAACAATGATATAATTGAGGAAACACAAAATTAGACAGAGAACACAAACAGCAATCAAAATGACCACAACCAATACACACCTGTCAATAATAACCTTAAATATCAATGGACTGAATGCCCCAGTCAAAAGACACAGGCTAAACAAATGGATTAGGAAACAAAATCCATTTCTTTGCTGTCTGCAAGAAACCCATCTCACCTTCACGGACAGGCACTACCTTAAGGTGAAAGGATGGAAAAGAATATTCCAAGCAAATGACAGTAAGAAACAAACAAGGGTTGCAATTCTAATATCTAACAAATAGACTTCAAAGTAAAACGAATCAGAAGAGATAAGGAGAGTCACTTCATTCTGATCAAAGGAACAGTTAACCAAGAACATATTACAATTATGTACATATATTCACCAAACACACTCTGGTACACTCAAATTCATAAAAACAACAGTACAGGACTTTAAGGCACAGATTAACCCCAACTCAGTATTAGTAGGGGACTTCAATACCACACTGTCTCCATTAGACAGGTCAACTGGATGAAAAATAAATGAGAGACATCTGAATTAAATAATACCATACATCAAATGAACCTAACAGACATCTTTCGAATATTCCATCCAAGCACCAAAGAATACACTTTCTACTCAGCACCCCATGGAACTTTTTCAAAATTGACCACATACTGGGATGCAAAACAAACTTCAACAAATACAAAAAATTGAAACAATTCTATTGTGCATTCTTTTGGACCACAATGCAATAAAGCTCAAAATCAACACTAGACAAAACCCTAGTCACTACATGAGCTCGTTTGATTCAACAACACAGTCCTAAGCAATGAGTGGGTCAAAGGAGAAATTGAGAAAGAAAAGAATTCCTGGAATTCAGCAAAAAGGACAATACAACACAACCTCTGGGACACATTAAAAGTGTTCCTCAGAGGGAAGTTTATAGCTCTAAGTGCCTACATTAAAAAATTAGAAAGAGCCGAAATAAATGACCCAGCACTGCAACTCAAGATGCTGGAAAGGTAAGAACAAATGAAACCCAAACTCGGCAGAAAAGAAATAATAAAAATCAGATCAGAAATTAATGAAATCGAAACAAAGAAAACAATACAAAGAATCAGTGAATCTAAGAGCTCATTCTTTGAAAAGCTAAACAAGACAGACAGACCCTTAGCCCAATTCACCAAAAGAAAGAAAGCAAACCAAATCAACAAAATCAGACATGAAAGGGGAAACCATCACACCAGACACCCAAATGATCCAGGCCATTATAAAGGAATATTTTAAAAACCTATATGCTACTAAATCTGAAAATCTAAAAGAAATGGATGGATATCTAAAATCATGGGAACCACCAAAGTTAAACCAAGAAGAGATCAACGGTTTAAACAGACCCATAACATATAAGGAAATTGAAACAGTAATACACAGCCTCCCAAGTCAAAGAATCCCAGGCCCAGATAGATTTACAGCAGAATTCTACCTGACATTTAAAGAAGACCTCCAACCAATACTACTTAAATTATTCAAAATGATAGAAACAGAGGGAGAACTCCCAAATTCCTTCTATGAAGCCAGCGTCACTCTAATTCCCAAACCAGGTAAAGATACAACCAAAAAAGAAAACTGTAGACCCATATACTTAATGAACATAGATGCAAAAATTGTCAACAAATTACTTACAAACTGCATACAGACACACATCAGAAGATCATTCACCATGATCAAAGAGGCTTTATTCCAGAGATGCAGGGCTGGTTCAATATATGCAAGTCAATAAACGTCATTAGTCATATAAATGGACTCAAAGACAAAAACTGCATTGTCATCTCAGTAGAGGCAGAAAAGGCTTTTTGACAAAGTTTAGCATGTATTTATGTTCAAAGTCCTAGGCGGAAATGGATTGGAGAGAACATACCTCAACATAATTAAAGCCATATACAACAAACTCACAGACACCATCATTCAAAATGGAGAAAAACTGGAAGCATTCCATTAAAATCAGGAACCAGACAAGGATATCCACTATCTCCACTCCTTTTCAATATATTGCTTGAAACTCTTGCTAGAGCAATGAGATAGGAGAAGGAAATCAAAGGTGTACTAATTGGAAAAGAAGAGATCAAACTTTCACTTTTTGCAGATGTTATGATACTATACCTAAGAGATCCCCAAAATGCCACCAGGCAACTCCTAGAAGTGGTCAACATTTTCAGTATAGTGGCAGGTTAAAGAATTAATCTACAAAAATCAGTAGCCTTTCTACATAACAATAACAAAGAATTGGAGAAAGAATATAGGGAAATGCTCCCATGTACAATTGCTGGGGGAAAATTATATATATATATATCTTGGAGTAAATCTGACCAAAGACACCAAAGATCTCTACAATGAAAATTTTAAATCATTAAAGAAAGAGATTGAGGAAGACCATAGGAGAGGGAAGGACCTCCCATTCTCATGGATTGGAAGAATTAATATTGTGAAAATGACCATCTCACCAAAAGCAATACATAAATTCAATGCAGTCCCAATCATAATCCCCATGACTTACTTCAGAGAATTAAGGAAAACATCGTTTAATTCTTATGGAAGCACAAAATACTCCAGATAGCCAAAGCAACCCTGAGCACAGAGAGCAATGCTGGGGTTTTTCTTTAATATGGATGAAGTATGCTCCTTATTTCTTCTGACTAGTTTTGAAGTCTGACGTCTATTTTGTCAACTACTAAAATATTAACACCTGCTTGTTTCTCAGTTCCATTTGCTTTGACTCCCCCTTTCCATCCTTTAACCCTGAGGTACTATCTATTCTTAATGGTGAGATGTCTTTCTTTCAGGGAGTTATTATTGGAAAATGTGTATTAATTCCTGTTATTTGTTTGCTT
>NW_008330735.1:870431-873801 GCF_000622305.1 Nannospalax galili
TCATCCATTTGTTCAGATTGAAGTAGTCAATCTAAAAGTATTCCTTTTAGTACCCTGTATAGATACTTAGTAGTCATATATTCTTTTAAATTGTTTTTATCATGGGTAGTTTTTTTCTCCTTGTGTAGCTTTTAATACTTTTGTTTTATTTCTACATTTTAATGATTTAAGTATAATGTATCATGGAGAATTTCTTTTTTGGTCATGTCTATTTCATGTTCTATAGGCCTCTTGTACCTGGATGGGTATCTGTTTCTCTAGGTTTGTCGAATTCTCTTCTATGATTTTACTGAAGATATTTTCTTTCCTTTACTGCAGCATTCTTTACCTTTTTCTATGTTCATGATTCAAAGGTTAGGTGTTTTCATGGTTTACCGATATTCATATGTTCCGTTCATATTATTTTTATCTCTCATTGGCCTATATTGAGTTATCTGATTCTTCTACTTTGTTTTCCAACCCTGACTATTTTTGTCATGATCCATTCTATTGGCATGGCCTTACCCTGAGGTGATTTTTTTAAATTTATTTTTAATTTGTTGTGTATCAAACTTTTGCCTGCATGTATGCATGTGCGCCTTCTGCAGACATCACAAGAAGATATCAGATTCTCTGAACTGGGGTTATGGTCAGTTATTCACTGCCATGTGGGTGCTGGGCACTGAACCCATATCCTCTGGAAGAGTAGTCAGTGCTCTTAACCACTGAGTCATCTCTCCAGTCCCTCCCTGACTTTTTAAAAAATTTAGTTTATTAAGTTTTTCATTTTCATTTTTCATTTAGTTTGGGTTTTCCTCCACACTTGTAACTATGTTTTTTTGTCTTCGATTGACTCCTTATTTCATGCATCTGTTTGTCTTCTTCATGTTCTTTGACCATAGCTATGATTGTTCTCTCTGGTTGTTCTTCCAGGACATTTTCATTAAATGTTATTTAAATGGGATCTGATTTCTTGAGGAGACCTGCTATTTTGTTTTTTTTTCATGTTGTTTTTATTTCTGCATTGGAATTTGCACACCTGGAGTTAGTTTGTTGCTTGAGTTTTATTTTCTTTTTTGTTAAAGTCACCTTCTTTTAGCTAAGTCTTTTATAATGTTCAGGAAGTGGCTAATTCATAGAAGGCTTGGGATTTGGATTTCCTGTTTGTGTGGTATTTAGGACTATAGCCTTTGCCCTAGGTCTTCTGCTTAGTAGCTAGTGTCTGGTGCTTGCACTGGCGTGGTCAAGGAGCTTGGAACAAGTTTCTCCTGGCACTGTGGAGTGGTCCTGTTTCTCAAGGCTGGATGAGACAACTAGGGGGTTACAGCTAGACTCCTGGCAGGCTCTGGTGATCTTGGATTCCTGAGCCACATGGGACAACTAGACAGTGCCTGCTGACAAGTGGGCTGGGAGCTGGCAAGTCCCCTAAATGACTCCTTTAAAGAGAGTTAATTTCTATCCAGTAATTGTTCAGTGGAAATGGAAGTTACAGGAAGTGGAAAAGAAACAATGGTAATTTTATCTGGAAAAAATCTGAATGAGAAAAGGAGAGAAATGAATGATGGCATGCCACGAGAAGGTATTATGCTCTTGTTACATGTCTAAACAAACTGGTAAGTAGAGGCTTACTTTTGTGAAGACACAGTATGCCAGAATGAAGGCCCAAAGGTACAGGAGAGAGAATGTCTAAAGAGTGGAGAGTTGATACAAATGCACAGGTTAAAAAAAGTGGCCTTGGGTACAAGAGAGTCATTTCTTCCTCTAGAACCTGAAATAAGGCTAGATGTAATTGAAGATGATTTTGTAATTGATGGTGGGTCAGAAGGATAGAAAGGATCTCATGTTAAGTCCTCTTCTTGTATGATGAGATCAAAGATAATGCTGTCTGCAAATCTCAGAGGTTGTTTGAAGGTCTTGTTGAAGTAAAAATTTAAGGAAATTCCTGAAAATTTAGAATAGTCATTTGAACAAATTGTATGATTTCTTTGAATAATATTTAATGGTCTAAATAGGAGAAGCATTTGTGTTTTTACTATATGATAATGTATTTTCATTGGATCAGAAACAATTTGAACATTAATCTGAAATTATGGTTTTGCTAGTGAGACAGAAAATTGGAAGTTCAAAGAAAGGAAAGATGGATAGAGAAATAGTCCTGGTGATACTGATGAATCTAAGTTGGTTAAAGATGGAAGAGAGTCCATGAAGTGCTTTCTTAGGCAAGGTTGGGATCTTCTTTATGGTTTGTTGGTGGGGAGGTCCTGTAGAGGTAGAGGTGTGAAATAGGCTGATAGAATAGCAGTATAATAAAAGGTACAGAACTGTTTGGGATCAAGAGATCTGTGATGTCGTGTAGTGATTGAGCATGGCCACTGGAACTCTTTTATAGATTAGTGAGGTTCATTATCTCTATGTTTTCAGTTTTCATCTTCATAATGGGAATCAGTTTTACCTTTACTAGAATATTATATAGGTTAATGTTTTATATAAAATAGTAAGAGTAATCTGTTACATAGTGAACACTGTACAAATTATATTTATGATTTTAAAAAATTATTGGAACATAAGAAATGAAACTAAGAACAAGCAGTGTATATGATTGTGGAGGAGAGAAAGAGAACATGAGCAGGGTACTGTTCAAGGACTGGAGTAGTTGGGATTAAAGAATAGTGTATTTGAATTAAAATTTTCAGAATTGCAACAGGTTGATGAGAGGACAGGTTGAGGTAAGGACAGGTTAAGCTGTAGACCTGAGTATGAGAGGTGAAGATGATGAGATCAGAGATGGACAATGTCTAAATTTCAGACATTTACGTTTATGAGCTGTCAATGCAACATCTTATATGCAGACCAACAAAGGTGTGTTGTATCTACCACTTAAATGTCACAAGAAACATTGCCAGATGGGACTTGAATTTTTGATTTTAAATTTTTTACATTTATTTATGTGTTTGTGTGTGTGTGTTTTCATTAGTTACTTTTCTGTAACTGTGATAAGACACTGATTAAAGCAGTAGCCCAAAGCATCAACTGAAGACAAACTGTCCAAATACTTGGAGCCTATGGGGAACTTTCTCACTCAAACCACCACATTCCACTCCCTGGCCCCCATAGACTCATAACCATATAAAATGAAAAATGCATTTAGTGTACCTTCCAAAATCCCCATAGTCTTTATCACTCTCTATTCTGTTCCAAATTCCAGAGTCCAAAGCCTCTTCTGAGACTCAAGGCACTCTCTTAGTTGTGAGTCCCTATAAAATCAAAAGACAAATTGCAATCTTCCAACATATAATGAAACTGAATACATTCCCATTATAAAAAGAAATTGTTAGGGTTCCAAACAGCAGCAGCTTCCCCCCTCCCCAACAGGGACCTACAAACTTTGGAG
>NW_008330735.1:874119-936780 GCF_000622305.1 Nannospalax galili
TTCCCTTCCCTTCCCTGACATCTTTCCCTTCCCTGCCCTGACATCTTTCCCTTGCCTGAGGGAAAGGTGCCCCGTGTGAAATAAATCTGTATCCTGCTGAGAATTCCATCTGTGCCTTGGTGCCTCATCCATCCACTCGTGCTCTCCACCGCACGCTCTCTCCAACATTTTTACCTATCAGAAATATTGGGGGTATAGTGAGGAAACACCAGACCAAAACAAGACTGAAAACCAGCAGGGCAAACAACAAATCCAGTAGTTCCACTTCTTACGTTAGAGATTTTACTTCTAAAGGGCTTAGATGGCTCAGCCCTCCAGTTTTGCTGCATGCAGCATGCATCTCTCTCTTGAACTGATATCACTTCCTGTATGCAGCTCTCCTTGGCAGTTGTCTCATAGCTCTAGCACCTCCAAGATGTTCTTGGGGGTCTCCATTGCCAACCAGGCTTCTTCACCTTCACAGCTTAATGAAATAGCCAGTCAGAGCCTTCTTTATAAATGGTTACTGCTCTTGCATTGCTGCCTGGTCTCAGCAGCTCTCTGAAACCATGGAGGCAGAAGCAATGATCACTTGATTCTTGCATCTTTCATGCCTCTCAAGCCCTCACTATGTGAACAGTATTGTTAAGTTCCACTGTGGACCTGGAATGGACCCTGTCCCACTTAATCCACATCATCATCAGCTTTTGTCCATAGCAGTTTTCTAGAAGGAACTACTTGGGCTTTTTCCTTTCACAAGTTGGAGCTTAACTGGTTGTGGTCTTGCCCTGAAGGTACTCCTTCCATCATTCCATTGCAACTCTAGAGGCCTCTCCTTAAAGGCTTTAATCTCCTTATCAAAGAGAGCTTCTCCTTCAGCACATGCCTTGGCTCCAACCTTGTTTCTTAGTGCCCTTTTTAAATTCAAGCTGTACATTTTGCATTTCTTTCTGCCCCACTTGTTCTTTTTCATTGTAGATCTTCATGGTATTCACCATTAACAGCCATGCCATCATTAATTTCTGTCTGGAAATTTCCTCCACCATAGAAATTAGTCCCTTACTTTTCAACTTAGCCTGAGCCAAACTCTGAGGCTGTGGCCAGACAGCAGCTTGACTCTGCCAAAATGTGCCAGCTGCTGCTTAAGTCATTATTTCACTCTGGAACTACTTTGCTTTCGGCACTGTTTTCTTCCAGGATCCTACTAGAAGGGTCTGTTAAGCTCTGTTTATAGCATTCAACTGCTTTTCTAGTCCAAACTTCCAAAATCTTCCACATTCCACCAGATACACACATGGTCAAGTTCTCCACAGAAACAGCCCACTCTTTGGTACCCGAGAGTATTAGTTTTTTTTTCTGTGATAAAACACCATGACCAAGGTGACTTATTGAACAAAGAGTTTATTTGACTTATTGTTCTAGATGGTTAAGAGTACATAATTGTGGGGCTAGAGAGATGGCTGGAGAGAGTGGTTAAGAACACTGGCAGTTCTTCCAGAAAACCTGGGTTCGAATCCCAGCACCCACATGCAGCTAACAACTGTCCATACCTCCAGTTCCAGGGTATCTGACAGCCTCTTCTGTTCTCCATGGGTGTTGCACAACATGGATGCACTTACCTAAATGCAGGCAATACATGCATACACATAAAATAAAAATAAAATAAAATATTAAAAAGAGTACATAATTGTGATATTCTCATTCAAACAACCTCTCTCTCTCTCTCTCTCTCTCTCTGTGTGTGTGTGTGTGTGTGTGTGTGTGTGTGTGTGTGTGTGTCTAGAGGCCAGAGAACAACTTGCAGAAGTTTGTTCTCTCTTTCTACTATGTGGTTTCTGGGGTTCAAACTCAGGTCATCAAGTATACAGGTGTGGCATTACATTCCTTTATGTTCTGGGTCATTGCACCTGGTCGTTATTTGAATTTTTGAAATGGAAATGTATTCTTGATAAAGATTTGCTTGATTTATGTAGTAATAACAGTCCTGTAAATTTCATATATTGAATTATCACACTGTATCCCATAAATTTATGCTATTATCATAGGTAATGCTATGAAAAATTCTTGTGATTCCAGGCTTGACTGATTATTTTTGCTCCCTCCCCTCCTTCATAGACTTTGAAAATCATGTAGAATTTGGGTCATTTATTTTGTGGCATTGTGCTGTGCATTCGTGCTCTGCAGGGTATCCAGCATTCTTCTGCACCACTTGTTAAATATCAGTCCCTAGGTTTTTTTTTTTTTAACTAAACACGCATTCTAAATATTCATTTTCAGAATGCCCCCACTGAGCATTAGTTAGAGGAAGGAAGACACAGAGCACTATGTCGATTACACCTATGGAGAACAGTTCTATTTTATAGTGATGTAGTGCGATAGGAATATGAGGCCGAGAATCCCCTGGCAAACAAATTTCAGGCAGAATCCTTGTATTAAATTGGTTTGGTCCAAGGTGCTGAAAGTTTACTTTTCATCTCTACTTCCTGTCTACATTGCCTCTTCCTCTAAGCTATCCTTATTTTTGGTGTATCTGGCAACCTTGTTATGGTTATATTTGGTGGCTTGAGAATTATTGATTAGATCTGCTAAACAGAATATAATTTCAGCATAGTTTTTCTTTTTCACTAAATTATCATTTTTCTCTCTAATATACTTCCACGTACTTATCTTCCGTCAAAGGTAGTTGCAAATGTGTAACATTATCTATGTAAATGTTTATTTCTCTACTTTTCTTACTGTAGATAAATTTGTTGTGTAAAATGCTTTATCATGTTTTGGTATGAAAGTATGAAGAACACTAAATACAGTACAGTGAAGATGATCACTGCAGTTTCACTTTTATGTTCAAAGTGGTAAACTAAAAAATTATAATATTTATTATTCCTGTGTTTATGCATGTCCATTATGTGTGGATGTGGATGTGGAGGTCAGAGGACAACTTTGTGGAGTTGGTTCTCTCCCTCTGCCTATATGTAGGTTCCAGGGATAGAACTCAGGTCACAAGGCTTGTTTCAGCAAGTGCCTTTAGTGGCTGAGCAATCTCCCCACCCCCTGACTTAGAAACTTTTAATGAAATCATCTTTGGCTAATTTTAAGTTTTTCTGCTGTTTAGGAAGAGTCACTTCATTTGTAGCAGTTTACTTCTTGTGACCCAAATCAATCTCAAGTATTGCTTTCAAAAGATTAATGTCATAAAATGTAGCCTCACTGGACAATTTAGATACTGTGCTTTGTTAGGTGGCTTCTGTAATATAGAACAGTATATTTGACTTCTAAGAAAAATGATGATAAAAGAAGTGGTCTTTTTTTCAGGGATTTAAACGAGGTCTGATGAGGGTTTTTTTTTTTTTTAATGTTGTTGTTGGTTTTTGTTTTTGTTCTTTTTTAAGCTTCATTTGTAACATAAAATCTATTGTGAAGATTAGTAGTTCCTGAAGTTTCATTCTCTGTGAAATATATTCATAGTTGTAATCTTTTCCCTGGAAGAAATACCTCTGCCATGGAAGTCACTGTGAAAAACATTGTTATGCTTCTTGGTTCTTCTAATAGGGAAGCCAGAATTGTTAAAATGAAGTCTCTTTTTTACCCTGTAAAGGTCATAGCAAAAGATTTGGTCTTGAAATAGAATACTGTAGTACTGGTCACATAGTTGATTTAAATGGTTCCGTGTAATTATATAACAATTATATGCATGGTTGGCATGTCTTTATTAAGCTTCTTTTCTTTCATTAAAGAATGTATATTACTATATGAGAAAATTACATATTTCAAAAATCCAGTTTATTCATATATGTGAACATTAGAACATTAGTCTTTCTTAAGTAGGTTGAAAATATTTTTATTTTATTATCTCAAAAATTAATGAATTATATTATGTTAATTGATATAATTATGTCAATTAATACATTTTAGCTCCTTTTTTTCTACTGTGCTAAGGCTCAAACCAGAATCTTCTGCAGGCTAGGCAACCACAGAGACATATCTAGTACAGCTGCTTTCAAATTCATCCTGTGGGAGGTTCTCCTGTGAGACTTCCATGAACTATAATTGAGTTTATGTTTATTCTTGAAATGTGATTTCCACTGATATGAGGAGTCACTTTGGTGTCACATGTGGCACTTATAAAATTATTTCTTTATCTCTGATACATGATTTGTTGGTTGTTTTGTTTGTTTTTGCTACAACACTGAGGATCTAGAAACGTTTTATGAAAACTTATATCTTAGGCTGGCAAGATGGTTCAATGTCTAAAGGCACTTGCTTTGCAATCCTGGCAACCCGAGTTTAATCCCTTGAATCCATGTGAAAAGGAGAAAGGAGAGAACCACTTCCACAAAACTGTGCTCTGACCTTTACACACTTGGTTTGGCATATCATGCACACACACACACACACACACACACACACACAAATAAATACATAAACAAATTGTAAAAGTTTCTACTTATTGCTAATCTGAGTATGCTTTGCTTGAGCTCAAAGTACTGAATTAATACTTATTCATAAGAGCTGTATGACTGAAGAGAGGCTGCATTGTTTGATTTTGTGTTTATCTTCCCAAATTCATAAGCTGACAGGCTTACTAGAATGATAATACATACAGAATTTATTTAAACTTCCTAAGTCTTCCAAATAAGTTTTATTTGCGGATTATTTTTAAAAAGTATGTCAACCACCACGCCTTTAATCCCAGCACTCAGGAGGGAGGTAGAGGTAGGTGGATCTCTGTGAGATCAAGGCCAGCCTAAGCTCCATAGTGAGTCCAGACCAAGTGGGGCTACAAGAAGACCCTGTCTCAAAAAAGTCCAAAAACAAATAAATAAACAAAAAACTATGTCATAGGCCAGGTGGGTTGGCTAGTGCTTAAGAGGCAGAGGCAGGCCGATCTCTGTGTTCCAGACTAGCCTGGTTTATATAATGAGTTTTAGTCCAACCAACACTTCATAGTGAAACCCTAGCTCAAAAAAAAAAACAAAAAACAAAAAAAACAAAAATAGTTATAAAAAATTCCCTCCTAACTGCCTAAACTAGGAATATTTCTAAAGAGCAGTCTAAGAAAAAAACAAAATTAAGAGCTGAGAATGTAGTAATTTTGCCTTCTCTTTTTAGAATATTGGCTCTAAGTCTTATGAACTTAGACCCAAGGAACAGGAAAGAACATTTCTTACAAAGGGGACAGCATGTAAAATGGCCGTGTTGTGGGAAAAAGCCATGCACTTTTGAGAAACTGAAAGATAATTTTGGTTTAATGTGGACAGAAAGGAAGAGATGGTGGAAGCTCAGTATGCCAGGCCTAAGGTCAAGATGAAAATCATTATAACTTTTTGAGTAGAAGATATAGGATAATTAAGTTAGATAGATATTTTCTGAAGAAGATTTCAGTTGCTTTATTTTAGGGGTGGCAAGCTAGTGGTGGGTTGTGGAAGTCAACAATTCAGAGCCCAGTTAGAAATCAGTGCATTTATTGAAAAGGTGACAGTGGGCTAAAGTAGCAATACTTAAATGACAAGACTGGCAGATTTGAAAGGTTAAAAAATAAGCAGTGGGGGGAGATAGAGCAGGAAGGTGAAGAGCTATTAAGATATTTTTGACATTATTATTCACTGGATGGATGAGGAAGGACCCTATTTTATTTTATTTTGTTGTTTTTTGTTTGGGAGAAGATTTCCTATTTTTGTTTTAGACAAGGCTTTAGCTTTTCAGATACTCAGAATGGAGTTTCAGGAGGCAGTTAGATATGTAATTCAGAACCTAGAGGAGAAATCTGAGTATGGGTCAATTGAAACAAAAATTATTTCTAAATAGTGTATCTTTTATGTATTTATCAAAAACCGTAAAGAAAATGTCTGATTTCTAGTAGTATTTTTGAATGAGGTTTTTATTCCCTTTTAAACTTGAGTCTTTATCAAATGTTGCTGTTTTTCCTTTCAATCCCTCCCTTCCTCCTTCCTCCTTCCCTTCCTCCCTCTATCTCTTAGCCCCTCTTCCCTTTCTTTTCTAAAACTTCTGAAGAACTTCTTCTCATATCTAAATTGTTCTTTCATTTGTTACTCTTTGTAATTTTAATTGCTATAACTGCCTGTTTTGAATGCTTAGGGATTTTCTTGAAGTGGAGGATAGGGAAAATAATTGGGAGCACAAAGCCAGATATTCTGATTACTTAGGTATAGGGAACTCAGAAAAGACTGTAGGAATAGGGACACATTAATGATTTCAGTCATACATTTTAATGATCAGAAAGTATGGACAGCAAGAGCCTACGTGAATTTTATCTGGTCATTGAGTAGATGCAATCATGTCCTGATCATCAATGACTGGGTTAAGTCTACTTGAGACATTAAAATCTGCTGACTTCTGATGGGAAATTCTGGGCTAACTTCTGCTTTAAAAGGCCACAGCAGGTTTCTTTGAAAAACCTTTTCTGACATTTCAATTCCAAATTAGGTTTTTCTTTAGCAGAGCAAATATCCTATTTCCATCCTTACCATTGCTGTAATAATCTAACCACAAGTAGTCCCCTGTGCACTCCAACCTCTAGGAACAGGGGAGACAAGATGAGTTTTATATATACAGCAAAGCAAGTAATATCTTATCTTTTAAGTAATGGGACTCAGTAAATGTTTGTTTAATTAATCCAGGCAGGTATTCTCATGGTGCTCATTAGGTTTCATTTGTGTATTTCAACATTTCCTGCTTAGCTTATTGTCATAATATATAAACATGCTTATTAGCAAACAACAGAAAGCAGCTATATTTGAGAGCCTCCTCTTAGATTATTACTTTGACCTGTGTCATCTAATATCTATGAAAGTTTTAGAGAAATAAAATTTGTGAAGGACTGCAGTGTACTTCAACTGTATCAGTCTCATCTTCTAAAACTGTCTGTACTGAATCATGCTTCAGTGTTACGCAGTGGCGTACACTGAGGGACATTCAAACTAGTACAATTTTTCAACAGGCTATTGTGTTTACTGTGGTGGAGGAGGAGTAATAGTTTACTTATTACTTTTTTATGAGACTTAATTGGAATTTATTTTCTAGGTACATTAGTAATTTTTTGACACACTAGATTTTATTTATGCTTTTGTACATATATGTGTGCTTAAAATTTTTATTATGAGTATGGTGAATGATGAAACCACTCATGTTTCTCCCTTTGCAGTAGCCTCTAGAAAATTCATAGTAAATTTACAGCCTACCTTTTATCAAAAGACGTAACCAATTTATGCCTTATGCTTTGAATAACAATCATACCACTGATTAACCATGCCACTGCTTTTTATTTTATTTTTTACTTTTCATCTGTGTTTATTGCTACCTTTATCTTCTCACTACCATTTCTTTACTTTTTTATATTGTACTAAATTATCTTAAAATTATCTCATGTTTCATAAAAGGTTTCTGCCACCAAAAATTGTCAAATGAAATATAAGAAAATACTTTCAAGTCTTAGTTATGTTTTATAATCATGTGTCTGGAGTCATCAGAAGGCAAAAGTATTTTTGTGTTTAGAGCCTGATATTGAGGTATCCTAATATTTCACTTTAAAAATTAAATATCTGCCAATATGTTTTTAAAAATAGTTTATTTATTATTCTTTTTTATTTTATGTGTATGCATGTATAGCCTGTGTGTGGGTAAGTGCACCCATGTCATGCAATGCCTGTGGAGGACAGAAGAGGCTGTCAGATCCCCTGGAACTGGAGTTATGGACAGTTTTTAACTGCCATGTGGGTGCTGCAATTTGAACCCGGGTATTTTGCAAGAACAGCCAGTGTTCTTAACTGCTGAGCCATCTCTCCAGCCCCAAGAATTAAATATCTACCAATATGTTTTAAAAGACAATGCTGCCAGACAACATGGAAATATCAAAAATGTTAGCGTGTCCTGCCTGAATCCAGGTATTAAAACCAGCAAGTCAAAGAAGAACAAGTTAATTTGCATCAAGAAATAACCGTGCCCACTTCAATTTGTTAAAAACCTCTGCTAACCTTGGCACACTCTCTTCCAAAATAATTTAGAATTCTGTGATTGCCAGAGTACTAAAAACCTTGTTGCACTATTACTTTATGATCAAGAATTTCAGCAACGGTTCTGAATTTTTTTTTTTTTAGCCCCTGCTCACCTGGAACTCCCTATGTATACCAAGCTGGCTTCCATATCACAGAGATCTACCTGTTTTTGCCTCTCAGGTGCTCAGATTAAAGTCCTGTGCCTGACCTAGGTTCTGATAAAAATACCGAAGTAATTTAATGTCATTTTTTCCATTAATTTTAAATTCAATTTTCAGGAACTTTTGTATGTGAAATGATTTCTAAAATACTCAAGGAATTCCAAGTTTGCCTTTTTAAAGTAGATACTTGACACATTAGAAGATCACAATAATTTATCTGAATGTATAAAATGGAATCTAATATAGCATTATACATTATAATATTTATAGTAAGTATGACTCAAACATCCTCAATGAAAAGTATTTCATTATAATATTTTGTATTTCCATTAATGGTTTTGGTTTTTACTTTGGTTATGTTGGAGATGTATTTGTTTGTATGTATTTTTTTATATAAAATGTACATTCTTAAAATTAAAGTCATAGTTTATATAAAATTACCTTGTAGACATCTGTAGCACAGATCTCTTCTTTGTAATTTGCTCTACAATTGACTTGGTGTTAACCTTGCCTCACTGAATCTAGACTCTCCAGTATATGAAGATGATCTGTGGCATCCTTAGCACTTTGTATTGTACATTTTTATTTTCCTTTCAGGAAGTGAGTTTTATTCCTTTCTTTTCCCTGGGGTCATTTACCTATTCCTTCAGACTAAAAACACTTTGAAACCTTAAAAAATAGCTGCCTATGTATAATTCTGTGATTTATTAAGCTGAGTCAGGTAGAGTCACACTTTATAACAAAAACAAAGAAATTTAGTTACTGGTCTCATTTTCATATTATGTTTTATAGTTTAAGGAATCACTTAAAACATTTAGGTTAATTCTAGCAAAGTATCTTGAATCACACTGAGAGTAAACTTAAATGTGAAATCAGTTTATGAAGATTTTATGAGATAAATATATGGGATAATTTAAGGTTTTTGTTTATGTCCAAATTTTGTTTCCATTGCTATTTTAAGGATTTAAGTAATTTAGAATATTTAAATATGATGACTAGGTAAAGTTAAATGAATACTGTAATTATTATGTTATTTATATCTTCTATGTAACTTAAAAATAACCAGCATTTTAAATAAGTATTTTATTTAATTCTTTGAGAATTTCATACAATGCCTTTTGATCACATTTACCCAGTAACTCCTCCCTCCAACTTCTGGATCCACTTCCACCTCAATACCTGCTTCTCTACTCTCTGTCCTCTTTTTTAAAATTACTAATCCATCAAGTCCAATTTGTACTCTCTGTGTACTTCTGAGTCTGGGGTTGTCCACTCCATCAACCACCCAGGAGCCTCACCCTTAGAGAAAACTGTCTCTCTTTCCCCTGAGAGCCATCAGCTATCCATAGCTCCTCCGTTAGGGGTAGGGGCTCAAGAACTCCATCCCACTCTGTGCTAGAATGTTGATGGGCTTGATCTTGTGCAGGTCCTGTGCAAGAACTACAGCTTATTTTTTTATAGATATGTTTCTACAACTGATTTCAAAGTAATACATTTTCATTATTTTGTTAAATCAAACTTTTCAAGCTATTTTTGACTGTTAAAACTTTCTGGAAAGTTGTTTCATATCCTTCTGGTCATCTAAATTTATCACAGGGCTTTAACTAAGAAGGTTGGTGAACCTTCTTTCCTTTTGATCTTGCATCCTGGCGGGTGCTTGGATATTTCTTGTGTAAAAAAAGTTTTGGTGGATGAGTCAGTGCACTGAGTCATAGGCAGCATGAAGCCTCTAGTGTTCTAGACTAACTAATTGGAAACAGTTTCAGAATTAATTAAGGCACAGTTGTCAGCTCAGTGTTACTGATTGACATCCACCAAAGTATTTTGTCTTTTGGCAACTTGCTTAATTGTTCTTTGATATTTAGGGTTTTGTTTTGTTTTACGAATTTTTAAAAATGTGTTGAATAGTCGTATAGTTACCACATTGCCTTTTTTAGAGCCCTTTATAAATCCTGTGCTGTTTGTGTTTAATTTCTTTTTTTGCTTTGATGCCTTTTCTCTTTTAAAAATATTCAATACGATTCTTTTTATCTTGCTAATTTATCAGTCTGTAAGAGAAATCTTTTATGCTTCACAGAAACTAGTTCATACAGTAATACTATATTGATCTGTCATAGAAGTGCCCACTCTGCAGCTAAGCACTGTGTATTTTATTTAATAAAACACAATTAAATGGTCTATGATTCCTTTACATTGTATTAATTTGACTTAATAAATTTATTAAAAATTCCCTTTTTTTCGAAAGAGTCTTTCCTGATTGGACTCATATTTCTTCATCAAGAAAAGCATTTTATTTACATACAGGATTTTTCATGAGGTATTGATTATCAGCATAGCAAGATATTTTGACTAAAGAGAGCAAGCTTTTTCTGGAAAGATGATAAAATCCTAGAGTGAATTGCTACAGCAAGTAAGAATAAAAGGAGGAAAACTCACAAATAAATGCTTACTAGTTTTCAGGCAATTTTACCTATTATTTCTCTAAATTCTTCCATTATGCCTATGAGATGGAAATTATGTACCCAACATAAAACATTGTACTTGTGGCCTAGCAAGGTAATAAAATTTTTAGTGCATATTTTTATTGAGTTTTGTACATTTCATACAATAAAAATCATATTTAGATCCCTTCCCTCATCCATACCCCTGATATCGCCCCCACACACATATCAGATTTAATGCATTCTGTCGTGTATGTTAAGGTCATTCTGGTCAAACTTTTGTACCCAGATGTCCATCGGTGCAGGTTGATCCACTGGAGCTTAGTGAACCTATCAGGAGTCACTCCTTTAGAGAAGATCAACTCTCCCTCACCCAGCAGTAATCAGTTGCCAATAGTTGATGCCTGTTGCCCATCTCTCTTTTTTTATGGTTGGTTTTTGTCTGACTGAGTCAGCATAGGTCTTCGGGATGATGTCACCATTATTGAAATTCATGTGAGCAAGTTCCCAGAGTCCTGAGAGCCTCTGTTGCCTTATGTTCATGCATTGACCCTGGCTATTACACTCCTTTTGTCTCCTCTTCCACAATGGTCCTTAAGCTGTGGGTGGGTGAGGTTTAGTATAGGAGTTCTATTGAGGGACACACACTGTGCATTCACTTATTCTCTACACCTTGGCCAGGTTGGCCTCCATCTCTTGCTACTCCTGCTTCTACCTCCTGTGTACAGTCGTGAGCCACCATCCTGCCTTAGATCATGTATCTTGTAGTCATTCTTCTCAAACATTATTTTGTAAATTTTATTTATTATTTTTATTATTTTACATGTCTGCATGTATTGCCTACATGTGGGTAAATGCACCTATGTCTAGAAATGCCTGCATAGGTCAGAAGAGGCTATTGGATCCCTTGGGACTGGAGTTATGGACAGTTGTTAGCTGCCATGTGGGTGCTGGGATTTGAACCCGGGTCTTCTGCAAGAACAACCAGTGTTCTGAACTGCTAAGCCAGCTCTCCAGCCTGAAACATTATTTTTAAAGTTGTTAATTGAAATTGAGACACATTTCAATGATTGATGACTTGTCACAATTTAATTGGCAGGCACTATCTTTTCTTCATGATATTTAAAACTAAATGGTACAGCAGATTTTCCTTTTTTTAAAATATATTCTTCTTTTGTATAATTTTGAAAATCATAGGTTAGTTCCAGTAAATTTTCTATTACTTGTTTTTCTTTAATTTCTTCTATAGTATCTTGGGGTATTGTTTTCCTCATTTAAAAACAAAATGGCTATATTTAAACTTATTCACTGTATCTTTGGAGTTTTTTTTAAGATTATGAACATCTTGGTAAAATGGAAATTGGAAAAATAATCTATTTCTGGCATTTTATGGCATCTAAAGGTTAGTAGGTTAGGGTAGCCTTATTTCTATGTTTTACGCTTTTTAAAAATTTTTAGTAACTACATAATTAGAAGAAGCATTTCATTATAGCTTTAATTCAGTAACAGTCCAGAGCAAGAATACATCTCATTCACAAGTGGCTGTAAGTGTCTAGGTTCACAGTTGAATTAATACAGTTACACAATGTTGAACTCATATAAGCCCTGTAAGATATAAAATTGAATGAGATTTTAAACTTTAAAAAGGATCTCCATTTCATTTTGCAATATTTTGTTCCTTGCAGAAAGACTCATTGTTTTTGCTACTAACACTGAGATATTGGCACATGCATCTCTAATCTGTATGCATCTGATTATTACTAGTCATAACTGGTTGGACTTGAATCCTTGGCACCTGTGTATGTCTACAAAGTCATCGGGTAGGTTTCAATGGTTTTGTTTATCACCTCTACTAATTCACATGATGTAAATATCCATGCTTCCTCATCAAATATAATACATTTTAAAAAATTTGTTGATTTTTTGTGTGTGTATCACACAGAACACCCCAAACCATCTTATTCGACTATATACCCACTTCCCAGATGGCATCCTCCCATAGACTCCCTCACCCAACTAGAGCCCTTAACCTCTGATATCCCTGCTACTGTCTGCTGTGTTGTCAGCACCCCAGCCAGTCCCCACTACTTGTCCATCTGGTGAATCTAGTCAGCCTATCTAGAGGTCTTTGTTTTAGGAAGGTCAGCTGTTCTTCATCTAGTAGCAATCAGTTGTCAATGTTCCTTTAGATAAGATTGGGGTCTGCTGTTCATTTTCCCAGTTCTATGCTAGGTTACTATCTGAGAGATGCTTTGGCCACCCTGGCCAACAGCTCTAAAGAAGGTATCTCCTATCTGGCATTGTTGCTTGTTATGTAGCCTTGAGCTATACATATGGACTCTTAAAAACTTATATTGGCCCCTTTAATCTTTGGTTATACTTTCCCTTTGGGTGTTTAAGCCCATACAGTTGGCCCAGTTAAACCAATTTATTTTTACTCTTCAGGTCATTTAAGGATCTGTTGCTCAGGGGTCACGTGGGCTTGGGAGGAGACCCTGGCTCCTTTCTTTTACCAGTTCCACCTATGTGAAGATAAGTCAAAAGTCCTGCATGACCATGGTTGGTTTTGCTTGGAAGCATGGAGGAAATGATTCCTCTGTGTTGACCCTCCTCTTTGTAGACTGGACACTGGTTCAAGTCCAACTTGGGGGGGGGGTTCTCCTTGGCCTCCCTAAACAAGAGGACAGGTGAACCACCACCATTACAGGACATTTCGGGATGCTCATAGTCCCCTGGAACTAGTCGACCTAGTAGGGCAAGGAGCAAAAACTGTCCTTTATGTCCCTCTGACCAAATTATTATAGGCCTGAAAGCACATCTGTTAAACATCCAAGAAGGTTAGTTCCAGTCTG
This sequence comes from Nannospalax galili, assembly GCF_000622305.1. NCBI lineage: Eukaryota > Metazoa > Chordata > Mammalia > Rodentia > Spalacidae > Nannospalax > Nannospalax galili. Next base: position 887,565 of record NW_008330735.1, read on the forward strand.
GAACTTTTAATTACTGTATGTCATGTAGATAAATCTTGGGCAAAGACCAATGGTTCCCAGATAAACCTTACCTAGACCTATATTTCTTGATCTGCTATGTATAATTTGTCAGTAGGTTGTTAGAGTAATATGGTTCCCTCTGGTTGTTTAAAACTAGTTAGGCATTATTTATCTCTCGCATTGTCTAACCCTCCATCATGGTTTCCCCAATTACGGTGCCACCATTTTCCCCCTTTCTCCCGTAATAATACCCTTCTCCTATGGTCCCACCTCTCTTCCGCTCCTTCTTTCCCCTTATCCCCCGGGTTTCTTCTATACCCTTTCCTCCCCCCTCCCATAAAACTAACCCAATTTTTATCCATGTCTCCCTTATTAAGGCCTGTTTCCTACTGTTCTTCTCATTCAGGTTCTTTCTTTCCCTTTACCTCCCTAGTTCCTTTCTGTTTTCCTTGTTCCTGTAGTTAGGTCTGTATACATACTTATCAGGGTTTGGTTATAGGATCCACATATGAGGGAGAACATATGTTGATTTTTTTTTCCTGAATCTGTGTTACTTCACTTATTATAACAGCTTCTAGTTCCATCCATTTACCTGCAAATTTCATGATTTCATCTTTCTTTACTGCTTAGTAAAACTCTGTCGTATAAAGAAACCACATTTTCATTATCCACTCATCAATTGAGGGACACTTAGGTTGCTTCCATTTCTTAGCTGTTGTGAAAAAGCAGCAACAAACATGGATGCACAAGTGTTTCTACAACAGGATGAATTCTTTGGGTATATGCCAAGAAGTGGTATAACTGGGTCAAATGGTAGGTTCATTTGTAGTTTTCTTAAGAGTTCTCCACACTGCTTTCCATAGGGTTTGAATAAGTTTGCAGCCCCACCAGCGGTGGACGAGTGTTCCCCTTTCCCCACATCCTCTCCAACATTTGGTATCATTTGTTCTCTTGATCTTAGCCGTTCTGACTGGGGTAAAGTAAAATGTTAAAGTGGTTTTAATTTGCATTTCCCTAATTAGTGATTTTGAACATCTTTTTAGATGCTTCATAGCCATCTTTACTTCTTCTTCTGAGAACTCTCTGTTCAGCTCCAAAGCCTATCTTTTAATTGGCTTACTTCTTGTCTTAATTCTCTGTTTTTTGAGTTCTTTATATATTCTGGATGTTAAACCTCTGTCGGATGTGTCACTGGTGAAGATTTTCTCTGATTCTGTGGGTTTTCTAATGGCTTCCCTGGTTACCTCCTTTGACGTACAGAAGCTTTTTAGTTTATTGAGGTCCCATTTGCTGACTTTTGATCTTGTTTCCTGAGCAATTGATGCCCAGTTTGGAAAATCCTTTCCTACAACTATATCTTTTCTTCTAACAATTTCAGAGTTTCGGGCTTTACATTGAGGTCTTTGATCTGTTTGGAATTGACTTTTGTGTAAGGTGAAAGATAGGGGTTTAGTTTCATACTTCTACAGGTGGAGATCCAGTTTTACCAGCACCATTTACTGAACATGCTGTCTTTCCTCCAGTGAATGTTCTTGGCCCCTTTGTCAAATATCAGGTTGCTAAAATTGCATGTATTCATATTTCGGTCTTCAATTTTGTTCCATTGACATGGGGGTCTATTTTTGTGCCAGTACCATGTTGTTTTTATGACTATAGCTCTGTAATATAGCCTAAAATCTGGTATAGTATTTCCCCTGACATTGCTCTTAGTGCTCAGTGTTGCTTTGGCTATCTGAGGTCTTTTATTCTTCCATATGAATCTTAAAATAGTTTTTTCCAATTCTGTGAAAAATTTCATGGGGATTTTGATTGGCATTTCATTGAGTCTATAAATGGCTTTGGTGGGATGGTCATTTTCACAATATTAATTCTACCAATCCATGAGCATCGGAGGTCCTTCCATCTTCTGGTGTCTTCCTCAATCTATTTCTTTACAGATTTAAACTTTTCATTGTAGAGGTCTCTAGTGCCTTTGGTCAGGTTTATTCTGAGATATTTTATGTTTTTTTGCAGCTATTGTGAAGGGGAGTGTTTCCATTTGCTCTTTCTCTGATTGCTTGTTATTGGTATATAGAAAGGCTACAGACTTTTGTAGGTTAATTTTTTAATCTACCACTTTACTGAACACATTAATAATTTCTAGGAATTTTCTGGTGGAATTTTTTGCATCTCAGATATAATATCACATCACTTGCAAAAAGGGATGATTTGATCTATTCTTTTCCAATTATTACTCCTTTAATTTCCTGCTCTTGTCTTATTGCTCTTGCAAGAGTTTCAAGCACTATGTTAAAGAAAAGTGGAGATAGTTGACAGCCTTGTCTGGCTCCTGATTTCAATGGGAATGCTTCCAGTTTTTCTCCATTTAGAAAGTTGTTGGCAGTGGGTTTGTTATATATGACTTTAATTATACTGAGGTATATTTTCTCCAGTCCAATTCCCTCTAGGACTTTGAACATAAATGCATGTTGAATTTTGTCAAACGCCTTCTCTGCATCTATTGAGATGACCATGTGGTTCTTGTCTTTGAGCCCATTTATATGATTTATAACATTTATTTTCTTATGTATATCGAACCATCCCTGCATCTCTGGGATAAAGCCGACTTGATTATGGTAGATGATCTTTTTGATGTATGTCTGTATGAAGTTTTCACATATTTTGGTGAGAAATTTTGCATTTATGTTCATTAAGGATATGGGTTTATAGTTTTCTTTTTTGGTTGGATCTTTACCTGGTTTGGGTATTAGAGTGATTCTGGCTTCATAGAAGGAATCTGGGAGTTCTCCCTCTGTTTCTATCATCTTGAATAATTTTTGTAGTATTGGTTGGAAGTCTTCTTTAAATGTCTGGTAGAATTCTGCTGTAAATCCATCTGGGCCTGGGCTTTTTATAGTTGGGAGGCTTTGAATTACTGTTTTGATTTCCTTATATGTTATGGGTCTGTTTAAGCTGTTGGCCTCTTCTTGGTTTAACTTTGGTGGTTTCCATACCTTTAGCTATTCATCCATTTCTTTTAGGTTTTCAGCTTTAGTAGCAGATAGGTTTTGAAAGTATTCCCTTGTAATGTTCTGTATCTTTCTGGTGTCTGTTGTGATGTTTCCCCTTTCATCTCTGATTTTGTTGATTTGGAGGTGCTCTTTCTTCCTTTTGGTTAACTGGGCTATCGGTCTGTCAATCTTTTTTATCTTTTCAAAGAACCAGCTCTTGGATTTGTTTATTCTTTGTATTGTTTTCTTTTTTCCATTTCATTAATTTCTACCCTGATTTTTGTTATTTCTTCTTGTCTGCTGGATTTGCCTTTCATTTGTTGTTGCTTTTCAGCTGCCTTGAGTCACAGTTTTAAGTCATTTATTTGTGTTTTTCCAATTTTTTGATGTAGGCATGTAGAGCTATAAACTTCCCTCTAAGGACAGCTTTCAGCTTGTCCCAGAGGTATTGTTGTGTTGTGTTGTCCTTTTCATTTAGTTCTAGGAATACTTTTATTTCTTTCTTAGTTTCACTTTTGACCCATTCATCATTTAAGAGTGTGTCGTTTAATCTCTACGTGTTCATGGGGTGATTAGGGCTTCTTCCAGTGCTGATTGTAAGCTTTCTTGCCTTGTGGTCTGATAAAATGCATGGAGTTATTTCAGTCTTTTTGTATTTGTTGAGGTTTGTTTTGTGCCCCAGTATATGGTTGATTTTGGAAAAGGCTCCATGGGGTGATGAGTAGAAAGTATGTCCTTTGGTGCTAGGGTGGAATACTCGGTAAGTGTCTGTTTAGTCCATTTTATATATGGTATTGTTTAATTCAGATGTCTCTCTGTTAACTCTCTGCCATGTTGACCTATCTAATGGAGATAGTGGGGTATTGAAGTCCCCTACTATTAATGAGTTGGGATTAATCTGGGTCTTAAAGTCCTGTAATATTGTTTTTATGAAGTTGGGTGCACCAGAGTTTGGTGAATATATGTTCATGATTGTAATATCTTCTTGATTTATTGTTCCTTTGATCAGAATGAAGTGGCCCTCTTTATCTCTTCTGATTAGTTTTAGATTAATGTGTATTTTGTCAGATATTAGAATTGCAATGCCTGCTTTTTTTTTTTAGTACCATTTGCTTGGTATATTTTTTTCCATCCTTTCACCTTAAGATAGTGCCTGTCATTGAAAGTGAGATGAGTTTGTTGCTGACAACAAAAGATGGGTTTTTTTTCTTAATCCATTCACCTAGTCTGTGTCTTTTGACTGGGGAATTCAGTCCATTAATATTTAAAGTTATTAATGAAAGATTAGTATTGAATCCTGTTATTTTTATATTTGTTTACATTCTTGATATAGCTGTACCTTTCCACAGTTATACCTTCATTGAATTTCTTTCTGCAACCCCTTGTCTATAGTCATTCCTTTCTTCAGCTCTTTGTATTGCTTCCAGAACTCTCTGAATGGCTGGTTTGTGTACGTGAATTCCTTCTGCCTATTTATGTCATGGAAGATTTTTCTTTCCCCTTCAACTATAATAGACATTTTGGCTGGGTATAGTAATCTGGCTTGGCATCTGTGGTCATTTAAAACTGGGAATACTTTGGTCCAAGCTCTTATTGCTTTCATAGTTTGCACTGAAAAGTCAGCTGTAATCCTCATGGGTTTTCCTTTATATGTGACTTGTTCCTCTTTTGGAGCTTTCAGGATTGTCTCTTTGTTTTGTGCGTTTAGTGGTTTTGCTATGATGTGCCATGGAGAGTTTCTTTTCTGGTCCTGTCTGTTTGGTGTTCTATATGCTTCATACATTTTTATGGGCATGTCTTTCTTTAATTTGGGGAAATTTTCTTCCACGATTCTTTTGAAGATCTGGTCCATGCCATTATCTTGGGATTCTTCTCCTTCCTGTATGCCTATGATTCATAAGTTTGGTCTTTTTATGGTGTCACACAATTATTGCATATTCCATTTTTGCGATTTCTTAAATTTTTCATAATCTTTGCTTTAGTGGTCTAGTTTGTCCACTTTATCTTCCAGTCTCGATACTCTGTTTTACATTTCATTCATCATATTCATGAGGCTTTCTACAGTCCTTTCTAATTGGCTTACTGAGTATTTCACTTCCTTCTTCATTTCAACCTGATTAGTCTTCAATATTTCTAGCTCTTTTCCAAATTAATTCAGAAGTTTACCTCTATCTTCCTATAGTTCTTTGATTTCTTTGTGTGCTCTTTAAATTCACTGAATTCTTTTATCATGTTTAAAATTGTTCTTTTGAGTTCCATGTCCTGCATTATCTCTAGGGCGTTCTCATTGTACTCAAGAGGACTGTTCGTATTTGGTGGGGATATGTTATTTTGGTTTTTCATGTTATTATTTTTTCTCTGTGATTTTGACATTTGAATTTCTTTTGTCATTTCTGATTCTTGCGTGAGACTCAAGCCTTCCAGTTTAGGTCTGTTTCTTTTTGTGAACTTCATGTGCCTTTGTAGTTTCCTTTTTGGGCATGAAAAGCTGGTTCCTCTAAGCATCCAGTTCTCTCTTTTGATTTTATATTGGAGTGGCCAGATTTGTTTTGTCTTCAGATGTTCCCACAGAGGCCCAAGTCAGATGAGGATCAGATTTTCTCAGGTTTTCTCCTAAGGTCTGGATCCCTCCAGGAAATATTTTGGCCCCAGGAATTTGTGGGTTGGACTGGCCTGGGAGTAGGTCCCAGGCAAGATGGTGATCTAGGGCAGCTGGTTTCCATGCCATTCAGATATGCAAAGGGAGATGGGGGCGGGAAGAGACACCAAGTGCTCATGGGGACTGCACTGAGGAACTGGGTTGGTCTGGATGCAAAGGATCAGGAACCAGTGGTGGTTCCCTGGTGTCTGGGCGTCATGACAAGGAATGGGACCGAACCCAGGCTAGGAGGAGAGGTGGGTGGGGGGAGATGGGAGGGTCAGTGAGTCTGGGGGAGTCAAGGTGGGAGGGTGAGATTGACTTACCCTGGAGAGAGGACTGTGGGTCGTGTAGCCCCAGGGAAGCAGAGGGAGGTCGTTTTATGCTTTTATCTTCTAAGGTATTCTATTTTTCATCTTGAAGAATGTGGGACAAAGCAGACAATCCCCCTTTTGTGCTGCTTTTCTTTTTCTATTTCTTGGCCCTTCTCTCCCTGCTTCCTTCTGCCCTCTCCCTCACATTCAGACTTAGTTTCCTTCCCAATTGTATATTTTGTCAGGATTAATCAGTTATGTAATAGTCTTTCATGCCTTTCCTTAGCTTTTCTTCTTTTTATAGTTGTGGTTCAGGGCCCTTCCTTTAAACATTTTTCGTCCTTTACAGAGGACCCTTTCTGTGTTTTTGGCTTTTTATACCTAAAGTAAAGCATCTTCTTCCAGTCTTTTTTATTAATACAATACTTGATTTTATTTCTTAAATCACCAATGATTTTACACATAATGATTTTATTATAACCTTTTCCAGTTTCTTCTTTTCTTGTCTATAATGCTTATATCTGGGATGTACGCTGATGGTCATATCTTGTCAAAATGTCATCATGAGTTTGTGTTTTGTTCTTCACATTTTGTGGCCATCTTGGTGCATGAAATATTCTTTTTTTTTTTTTTTTTTTAAGGACACCTAAGGCCCATGGAGCGTAGCAAAACAGGAGGTGAAAGAATGCTAATGAATCCCTTAACTCTTACTAGTGAAACTTCCTGTAGCAATTTGACTGTTAGATTTATATTTCTAGACTAAGATTGCTTTTGAGAAACCGAATATGATTCAGTATAAACCTAAAATTGAATTATTTTAAGTAGCATGATACTTTATTATCAGCATGTATAATAGGAGTCTTTAGCTTCTTTTCTGAAATTTTTAGCCATTTCATATTTGATTAATATTATATAGAAAAATTCTTCAATATTTTTCAACATTTTCAGTGTTTTTCAACATTATTCATATTTTCACAAATAGTTCTCAGTACACACTGATAAAACAGTGTGATGAGAGAAGTAATAAAATATGGATGTCAAGTAGTGTGTGTGCATGTGTGTGAGTGTGTGTGTGTTTGTGTGTATGTGTGTGTGTGTGTGTGTGTGTAGTGAAGTGTGGGTATTGAACAACAAAATCTGTAATAGTTAGCCATTTTAGGTGTGTTGTCAGATATACCCCCACCAGGGCCATTCTGTAGCTGACTTTCTATCTGAAAGTTGAGAGACCAGGATTCTGGTCCTAACTGTATGACTTTGTAGATTACTTTCCTTTATAGGCCACAGTACCTTTATAAACAGTATGATTCCTTTAGATTAGGTAATTATTAAAAGATATGCTTTTGAATTTAACATACATGATCCATTAATGTTAGGCTAGGGATCATTCTGAAAATTCAATTATTGAGCCTCTGAAATCAGTTCATAATGAACTGACTGATGGAAGGAGGAGTACTCATAAATTTATTATATGCCTAAGCATGGAAGCCTCATACTTTCAGTATGCTAGTTAAACAGGGGCAAGGAAGATAGCATAATCTGATAATACATCTAAACAAAGGGACAGTGACCTGGGCTTCTGGGGTAAAGGAGGTGGTAGCGGGCTAAGGAGAATTAGGGGGAGAACATACATAACACAAAATCAATGTCTGCTTATGGAGATGAATTCTTTCTTGTAACAGCTGCCTGTGCTAGTCTTTGTCTGACATATCCCTAGTCTCTTCTTCTCATCAAAAGGATTTTTCTGAAGTGGGAAGAGTGGTGTCAGCCAGAATAACTTGCCCTGTTCACTAAGGTAGATTCACATAAATTTCTTTCACTAAAAGGCTGTCTTTCATAGCTAATCCTATGTCTGCAGAGGTCTGTAGTTTCCTTGAATTGCCATACTGAAATATACCAAAGGAATATATGTCAGAGTGGCATATTTTGGGATCCTACACAGTAGTTTTGGGGGAGGGAACATGAAAGTGGGGACATCACTTTTATCTTATTGCACTGTTTCTGATGGATTTCCCAATCTAAATGCCTGTTTTGAATTTTATCCAGACAATTGTCTTTTCTGTAGAAGAACATACATAAGAGTTCAGTGTACAAAACAGTGAGTAAAGTCCATTCAAATACATTTGCATTTCTCAAGAATCAGTGGAGAAAACTTAGAGGCACGAAAATATCTCTGAGTTGCTCTGCAATTCGAATCTACTTTTTGCCTTGTTGAGTCTGGTGAAGAATTCTGATAGAGAAATTTGTACTGTTTGATAACATTAACACGGGGCATGCCCATGGCCATTGTTGCCTCTTCAGATTTCAAATACTGCACAGCTTGTAGGCCTAGGATTACTCAGGGCACATCTGTGCAACAGGCAATCCTAAGGTCCTGGTCAAATTAGACTTAATCATTTCCTCCTGCCTCCCGAGATTGTTCCATGGTGCCCTATCATGTTTTATTTCCAAAACAATGGCAAGACTAGTTTTTAAAAAATTATTGATTTATTCATTTTTACTTTATGTGTATGAACACTTTGTGTGTATGTAAATGAACCCCTGTTGTATAATGCCTACAGAGGCCGGAAAAGGACATCAAAGTTATGCACGGTTTTAACAGCCATGTGAGTACTGGGAACTGAATCCTCATCCTCTTCAAGAGCAGCCAAGGATCTTAACTGCTGAGCCATCTCTCCATCCCCTGCAAGACTAGATTTTAAGATATCTTTTACTCTTCTACTGTGCTGATAACAATACTCATTTTTCTTTGGCTTAGCCTTTGTTGTATTGCTAGTAGTTCTTCAGTTTTCTCCTCTCTCTTATTGTCTGTCTGCATATTTTTAATACCTTTGTGCTTGTGCCAAGAGACAGATGTATTTGTGTTGGAGGTATCAAGAGAACAAAGAAAATTGACTTGATATCGCTTCTTAACACTTCTTCATGTAAACATAAATTAATTTATCATTTTTTATTACTAAGGGTTGAGAGGCACAAGAAAATTAAAGGGAGATGGTGAGAACATTATTTTGGAAAGGAGCTTTTAGAATATCTGACTAGCTGGGAATGGTTGTATATGCCTTTATTCCCAGCACTCAGGAGGAAGAGGCAGACAGATCTCTGTTAGATGGAGGCCAATCTGGTCTACATAGCAAGTTCTATGACAGCTGGGGCTACAGGGAGACTCTATCCCAGAAAAAAAATCTAACTTTGAGGTTGAGATGGTTTTATAAAGTGAAAAAAATCCTTCTCTTGCATATATACATCCCCAGAGGAGTAACAGGTAGACAAAAATCTCTAACATAAGATTGCATTCTAAAAGATGAGGCTCTGTTATCATTGCCACTTGTTAGCTATTTGGAAATCCTGCCTATTAAGTTTGGAATGTTGAAAATAAAATAATTATTTCTGTTTCTTCAGGGGAGTTGAGCTTTTAGGTTTGTTTTCCTATAAGGCTTTATTTATCAAAGGTAGTCTCAGTAGGTAACGATGAACTGAAACTGTTTCAGTGTGCGCTGAAACTCTCCCACACTGTGTTGTTGGAAAGGATTTATGCACTCTTTGTAAACCATTGCCAGAAAGTTTTTCCCATTTGAAGTTTCTGCCCTCAGTTGGATTAAGAGGAGGAAATTCCCATCTGTTTAGATAGAAGAGCAGTGATCAAAAAATAGGTAATAGATTTCCTTGTATGAAATGTGCTTTTTGTGGATAAAGCTTTTATTGAAATGTGTTGCTTGTTTTCATGAGATAAATATTTGGACCTGTTGTTTAAAACAAGTAATTGGATGTGAATTAAGTCCAATTGTACAATTGATTTTTGGGGGTTTGAATTTAATTCAAAACCCCGTTGACCTTTTTGGTTACTTACATTTCACCGTTTCTGTACTTCTTTAAAACATCACCTCCTTTCTCTTACAGTGATTACTTTCCAGGGCATTTTATTTGAACATTTGCTTTCAATACATCATTTCACTTCTAGCTTAATTATTTACAAATTTCTAGGAAAACATTGAAGTTCCTAAAAGCAGACACTTTCTATGTCTTTACCCTCCTCTTCTGCCATCATATCTTGCCTTTCAACACATCATATATATGATGTATTATATATATATATGTATATATATATATACATATATATAATGCTGTAGTTGAATACAGGGGGTTTAGGTCTTGTTGGAAAGCTAAGAACATAACCAGGTGATAAAAAAATAGCAGGGTTTGATACTTGCAACAAATGTGGAGAGCATGGTAATTATTTGCATAGTACTTCTGTTCTTGCATATAGAAAGCATGGGGAACTTAACACATATTCACATATGAAAGCAAGTGTAGGTACAAGCACACTTCCTAGCATACTCAGTTTAAAGTGTCCATTTCTGGGCATGCTCAGCTTAAAACTCATAGCATTCGGTTTTATCTGCGAACTTCAGCCACCCCTGTGATCCAAACTTAATAAAAATAAAAAAGAATGTTAGTGGACATATTTCTAAGCATGCTTAATTTTAAATGGAAGATATCACGTAGTGTAGTGGTCCATACCTGCAATTACAGCATTGTAGATTTTGAGACACAAGTGTTCTCACTTCAGTTCCTGCTGGGGCTACATGGATACATAGCCGTATCGTGTGTCAAGGAAAGGGGGTAAAAAGTTCTACTTCAGAGAACTTAGTATCATAATGAATAAAATGACTCCGAGTTACTCAGTGATACTTCTTCCAAAGTTTCTCCAAAGAGGTTTCACTAAAAGAAAAAGAAAGAACACCTTTGAGGATGCATGAACAGTGTCACAAAGGGCCAGCAGCCCTCTTCCCCATGAATGTATGAGTCCCATAACGTTGCTTGCCCTACTTATTCTTTCAGAGCTTTGTGACTTTGCTCGTGTGTCTGTCATGTACTGCTTATTACTCCATTAAAGTATGGCATCATCACGCATTGTTTAAAAGGAAAGAACAGTTCATTTTACTTTGAGAGTTTATCATGGTGGGATGACATAGCAGTAGGAACTTGAGGTGGCTGGTCACATTACATCCATAGTTAGGGAGAGATGAATGCTGGTGCTCAGTCTCTCTCTCTCTCTCTGTCTCTCTCTCTCTCTCTTTCTCTCTCTATAAATTTTATCTATTAACAGTTTCATACATATATACAATGTATCTTGATCATACTTTCTCATTTCATAATTTTTAATCATCTGTGAACTTGCCTGTTTTCCCTTAAATTATGGAAGGTTATGCATAGTTTATATTTTCCTAGCATTTAATAAAGCACATAGTTCAATAACTTTTTATTGATTTACCATTCTGTATTTTGTAAATTTTTGTGTGTTCCAGATTTTTTAGAGTATCAAGTGAGCCTAAGGCTATTCCTTAAACCCCATGTTTCTTGCTTTTTCCCCTAGAATGAAATCTCTTAATTCACATTTTGTCCTCCACTATTAGTTCTACCCTCTTCCTTCAATTTTGTAATACCAAGCAAGATGCACAGAGGAATGCCACATAGTGATGGTTGAATTAGGAGCCCTCTATTAATAGCTGGTGGTCAGAGTCGGGGGCTAATGCCCCAAAGAACTTTCAACCTGGAGGAGAAGCAGAGCAGGCTTTATAAAGCTTAAGGCCATAATTACATCATGCTAGGGGAAAAGCCAATAACGATAGTTGCATCAGATCACCATAGTTACAATAGACCAGGGGCAGGTCAGTTAACAAAGAGGTTTTCAGCTAACAAACATTTTGATAGGGAAAACTTTTCTCCAAAATTGTAGAAACAATGGATTTCATAGAGATTCAGGTATAGCTGAGAGGGAAGAGATGTTGCCTGGCTACTTGTAGGTTTCCAAGGATGGCAGAAAAAATGTACTTCCTGAAATCACCTGCATGAGCAGTTTCTACCTGGCTGACTGCAATGGGAATGGCTGGACAAAAGGTAAAGCAAAAGTCAACTAGAGCAAAGTGGAGTTTCAACAATCAGGCATAGTCATTTGCCTCTGGAATAGAGAATGTCACTCTTACTATGAGTTTCTGTTCTTTTAACATAACATATTATTGGCTTGTAATTCTTGTATTTCTGCTTTTATTTCCCAAGTCTTTTAGGTTTTCTTTCCAATCCCTTTTATCTTACTTGCTAGCTTGTGTACATGTTAAACCAGTGAACTGAGACTTCAAGAACTGAAATGGGTTTCTGGGCAGTGACAAAATTACTTATATGACCTTAAAGCCACTTTTTCATGGATTGTTAACTTCATAAGCACTCTGTCTAAGCTGCTTTCTAAAATAATCTCCAAACTTTTCATATTTTGAGTTTGTTTTTCATGTACAAATGGACAGTAAGAAGGAAGTGGGATTCAATTTCTTTTGATAAAAGGGTCTCATTTATATATTAACTGTTAGTTATATGGCTCTCCCTCAATAAATAATCTGACAAAGAGAATAAAAGAGGGAAAAGGGAAAACGGGGGAAATGTTCTTTTTTTGCTATTTCAAATTTAGAGCCTTTCAGAGGACTTCTTTTTTCTTTTCACTTTGGAAAACAACTTTGAAAAACCTATACCTTTATTTATTGGTTTATTTATTTTGACAGGGTCTTGCTATGTACCCCAGGCTTGCCTTGAACTCTTGATCCTCTTTCCTCAGCCACTCAAATGCTGGGATTTCAGGTGTGCACCAATAAGCCCCAAAAAAGGAAAATTGATTTGATGTACTTAGTTGGGATTGGTTAGGAATTGGAGAGAAGGATACTAAGATTTGTAAGTAGACTAGGCAATGGAAATATTGGTTTGTTGGTTACTTGTAAGAGAGAATAACGAATTAGAAAACTTTGGTTTACTATAATCTCAAAGTTTTATCTGAGTGACCCTGGCTACTAAGTGGACAAAGGATTGTACTCATAACTTGATAGAATTGGCATTTAGAAAAATTAAATCAATAACATAGTATACTCTCTGACTCATGAAATTAACAATTAAGGTACCAATTTAGGATATTCTAGATAGAAACTCTAATTGCCAATATCCTCTGACAAAGATCTAAGTGGTAGAGTTGAAAATATTTGCTAAATTGTAAGCTAGTGCTGAGGAAGTTTCTGGTTTAAAATTTGAGCTTCAGATAATCTTTATAAGTGGATTATTTGAATTTTAATGTAAATATTTAAATATCAGTTGGAATAATGGAACTTCTTGAAGTTTTCATATAAGATTATTATCTGTTGTTTCTGGTTTTTTGTTTGTTTGTTTTTGAAATAGGTTTTCACCATGTAACTCTGGCTAGTCTGGAACTCAGTATGTAGACCAGCCTGGCATTGAACTAGCAGAGACTTATCTGCCTCTGCCTCCTGAGTGCTGGTATTAAAGGCATGTGCCACCATGCCAGCCTCTGAAATTTCTGTTTTTGATTCTTCCATGTGTAATTGATAAATGCAAAGTTTATCTTAATTTCTGGTGGGTGGGAAAGGGAATTGGGAATCCAGTTTGTAATTGAAAGCCATATTTAGCACAGTGGTTAAGAACCCAGGTTGTTAGGTCAAACTGCAGGAGGATGAAGCTTCACTATTCTTACTGTTGTTATTGTTTTATATCCTGGACACTCCTTTGCTTTAGTTTTCTGATTTGTAAAATGTGCATTATAAGAGTTCCTACCTATTATAGGGTTGTATTTTCATGGTAAATTATAATAATTAATAGTTTCTGCACTGCCATTAACTTGTTCTGTGTCTTGGGCAAGGCATTTTATTAAATCTTTTGAGCTTTATTTTATATGGGGGTCTAAATAAGCCCCAGATTCCCTTCTAATTCTAATATTAAGTTTAGGAAAATGCAATAGACCTACAGCAGTTTTTAAATAAATGTGTAAAAAGTGTATAGATTTTTGGAATTAAATAAGTATTTTATTAGATCAGATTCTGATTTCAAAAATCTGTGACTTAGTATCGTGTTATTTTGGGCAAGGTTGTTGATTTCTTTGTTGGGTATACTTAAAAGATTGTATAAGATTAGATACTGTCCTTTTTTTTTTTTTTTTTTTCTTCATTGCTGTGACAAAATACTCTGACCAATACAACTTGGGGAGGAAAGGTTTTTTTCAGCTTTCATCTCCCAGGTCGCATAGGAACTCAGGGCAGAAACCTAAAAGCAGGAGCTGGAGCACAGGCCATGGAGGAATGCTCCTTACTGGCTTGCTCCCCTGGCCCCTGCTCAGCCTGCTTTCTTATGCTACATAGGCCCACCTGCCCATGGGTGGCACCACCCACAGTGGGCTGGGCCCTCCATCACTCACCAAGAAGATGCCTCTCAGACATGGCCACAGGCCAGTCCAATAGTGGCAATTCCCCAATTGAGGCTCCCTCAACCCAGGTATGTCAAGTTGACACTAAAGCTATCCAGCACAGATAGTAATGGCTATTTTATGGTAGTATTGTTCTGACTTTACAAAATAAAAGGCGCAAAATGCCCATTGTCCTGCGGAATAATATAATATATACTTAAAAATGCTATGTCTGAGTCTCTTACAGGGATGGGACTTTTGGTAGGTTAACCAGGCCCCAATGAATGAACCCACACTGAAGGATATTTGGGGACACAAATCAGACTCTAATAAACTATATTATGCATATACTAGAGTACATTAAATTGTGCCTGGGGCAGTAAGGGGAGGAGAGGATAGGGTAGAATATCTTAATACCATCAAATTATATTGTATAACAATCACAAAAATTCAATAAAATGTTTTAGAAATGCCACGTCTCTTAAATCCTTCATGTATAAAATGGCCAAAGGACAAAATTAGGACAATTAAGTTTAAAGATCTTAATAGACTTTATTTTCTACCATAAAAACTAGTAACACTTCATTCTGTAAAATCTCAGTGTTTAAATGGGTGAACAGAACAGATTAGTTTTATAGACAGATAGGCCTGCAAAAAGTACAAGGGAGGATCCAAACGTTGGTTGACCAATTCAAACTGTTTTTATGTACTGGAAACAAGACTGCAGAATAAGAAATCAACTCACCGATTAATATCAGATTATGCCAAGTTAGTTTTTGGCAAGAATGAGCAGGAACTTTATTGTCATACCAGTAGTTTATTTTTACAGATTGTCTTTCATTTTCCTGCATTCTTATAAGGTCATATGATAATTTAGTTTTGGCTTATTGACATAGAACATTAACATGGGTAATTTCATTCATATTTTTATTCTAATCTGTTTGGGCTCAGTATAGGAGGTTAACTTAAAACAATGACTTAAAATTTTGCTTGTAAAAATAGTCTATGTCCTAACTCTCAAATAAACAAAATCAGATGATGGGGAAAGCATACATAAGAGATACAAAAATTCAACCAGAAAAATTCTAGAAATTATCAGCACTTTCAGTGAAGTGGCAAGATACAAAATCAATTTATAAAACACAATAGCCTTTCTAAATATCAGTAAAAAGTAAAGAAAGAGACTGTGGATACACTCACATTCACAATAGCCTCAAAAAATAAATCTAGGAATAAACCTAACCAAAAACCTTAATGATCTCTATAATGAAAACTTTAAATCTTTGAAGAAAGAGATTGTGAAAGAAATTTAAAAAAAAAACCTCCTGTGCTCATGTATTTGTAGAATTGCTATTGTGAAAGTAACCGTCCTACCAAAAAAACAATGAACAGATTCAATGAAATCCTAATTAAAAAACAAATCTCAATTATATTTTTCACATGAGTCTGAAAAAGAAGTCTAGAATTAATATAGAACCACCAAAGATCCTGGACAGCAAAAGAAATCCCCAAAACAAGAACAATGCCAGGAGATTGCCATACTAGACCTCAATCTATATTATAGAGCCGCAGTCCTAAAAACAGCATGATATTGCTAGAAAAATAGACTTGTAGATCAGTGAAACAAAATGGAAGACCCAAACATGAGGGCACACAATTTCAGCCACCCAATACTTGACAAAGTTCTCAAGAATACATGCTGGAGGAAAGAGAATATTCGATATATGGTGCTGGCAAAACTGGATCTGCACATGTAGAAGAATGAAATAGACTCACATATTTCATTTTACACAAAACTCTTAAGGGAGAGAAACCTCAATGTGAAACCTGAAATGCTGAACCTGCTGCAAGAAAACAGGTAGTATCATACAACATATAAGTGCAGGAAAAAAGTTCTAAAGTTCACTTAGGAATTAAGGTCAACAATTGACAAATAGGACCTCATTAAAGTAAAAAGCTTCTGTACACCAAAAGAAATCACTAACTGATTGAAGAGGAAACCTACATAGTAGGAGACTATCTTCACCAACTAGTCATCTCCTAGAGGGTTAATATTGAGAATATCCAAAGAACTCAAGAAATAAAGAATCAAGAAAACAAATGACCAAATTAAAAATGGGCTATGTTTCTGAACAGAGAGTTCTCAAAAGAATAAAAATATCTAAGAAACACCTTAAAAAAGTGTTCAACATCCTTAGTAATTAGGGAAGTGCAATAAAAGTACTTTAATATGTCATCTTATTCCATCCATTCAGAATGACTAAGATCCAGAAAACAGATTCTGGAGAGGGTGTGAGGAAAGGGGAACCATCATCTACCATTGGTGGGATTGTAAGCTGGTGCAACCACTTTGGAAATTCGTGTCCAGAACACTTAAAAAAAAAACAGCTAAAAATAGATCAGCCATATAATTTGGCTATACCACTCCTTGGCATATACCCAAAGCACCCATTGTCTTACTATAGAGATACTTGTTCAGCCAGATTTGTTGCTGCTTTTTTTTTCACAATAGCTTGGAACTAGAAGCAACCTAAATGTCCGTCAACCAATAAATGGATGATGAAAATGTGTTATATTTACACAATGGTGCCCTACTCAGCAGTAAAGAAAAATGAATCATGAAATTTGTAGTTAGATGGATGGAATTAGAAACTGTTATACTAAGTGAAGTAGCACAGACTCAGATAAACAAGCAACATATGTTCTCTTTTATTTGTGAATCTTAGTTCCAAATCACAAGATGTGAGTATATATCCTGATATAACTTTAGGACCCAGTAAATAGAAAGAAACCAAGGGGGTAAAGGGCCAGAAGGAGCTTGTGAAGGGATGGTAGGAAATGAGTTATCAAGGGAAAAATGGGGGAAATTGAGGATAATTTAACTGGATCTCTCCAGAGTAGGGAGAAATAAACAGTACCAAGGAGAGGAAAGAAATAATGTTTAGGTGATGTGAAAAATCAGAGGGAAATATAATAGGTCATAATCCTACTGAAAAACAAACAGCATACAATAATAAAAACCACTTGACATACCAAGGTGCATGGGAGAAATTTCAAGGGGTCCCACCTCATAAGGAAGAGCTGCAAGTTGGCAGTTCTACTGTAAACATAGGTGCACCACTGAATGTACTTGTGTGTGTGTATGTGTGTGTGTGTGTGTGTGTGTGCATGCATATGTAACAGTAATTAGGAAGGGGATATGAAATTGAGAGGGAGTCAGCGGGGGACTTGGGAGGAGTTGGAGTGGGATAGGGAAAGATGGAAATGGTACAAAGACCATACTAATGAACATTATTCACAAAACATTGGAAAAATAAATGAAAAAAAAATGGTGTATTACTAAGCTAGACTGTTATTGAGACATAAGCAACCTAGAACTGGTACATTTTACAACGGTGGTGAATCCTTACAACACTGTTAAGTGGAAGAAGCCAGTCACAAAAAAGTATATCATATGATTTTCTTTATATCACATATTCATAGCAAAGAAGCTGTGATAATGGAAAGCATATCTGTGGTTACCTAGGGACGTGGACGAGTGGGGAGTCAACAGCAGGAGGAAACAAGTAAAAAGTACAGTTTTTTTTTTTTTCTGAAGTGATGGAGATATTTAAAAATTTACTGTGATGGTGTTGTTCATATCTGCAAGACTACTGAAAATCAATGAATTTGTATTCCATTTTGCTCATCTCTTAGCCCTGACTTACTTAAAATGAATCTTTAGAATGAAAAGAATTAGGAAATCCAAAAATTATTTGTTAGAAGCAAAGTAGGGAATTGAAGTAGTTCACATATGTGTGGATACTAGAATATACAATTTTAGAATAAAATAATAACCAATCATAGTCAGTGGTTGTAAGTGAAAGGAAAAGAATTTTAGCCAGAAAGAAAAATGTGAGAAAACATATACTGATAAAATTAATAAAGTTGTGTTTCATTTTAAGTGTACAATTGCAGTAGTTTCCTAGGTTTTAACTAAAATAGTATGGTTATATTAATGAAATGGAGTAGAAAATACAAATTATACGACATTTTTACTACTTCTTGGAAGAAATAGAATAAGGAGAGAATTTGAGAGGATGTTGAATTGGTGAGGTTGGAATGGCTCTGTAATGGAGAGCCATTTCCCTACTGAGTCTGTGCTGCTTCACTTAGTATAACAGTTTCTAATTCCATCCGTTTACCTACTTAGTAGGTGATTCAAAATGAGAATTGGAGTTCACAAAAAAGATTATGAAAACAAGATATAGTACTGATGGAACTTTAAAAAGTAGGAAATTTTGGAGCAATTAGATGATCTTTCAAGTTAAGGTTATGATAATGGAAATTTACTTCATCATCAGTGTGAATATTTATTTTTGTGTATTCCATGCATGGTGCCTATATTTGTCATATGTTTTTGCTCATACTTCTTATAAAATCCCTATAAATTAATCACTATTGTCACCAACCTCTCCTTTTACAAATGAAATAGCTAACACATGAATTTCCTATAGTTCACACAGCTAATATTTATTAATTTCAGTACAAACTCAGCAGTCTGGTTCAAGAATCCTTTTTAAAGAAAGACTTGTTAAGCCTTTATTTTTGAGGTGTCATTAGCAAGAGAAAAATGGCAGTTATGTGGGAGTCTGAATTAGATTGAACATCATTTGAAAAGGCCCCATCAGAGTATGATGCGGTAGCTACTATTACAAACTTCGCGGTGCTTTAGAAAAAAAACATGGGACTTGATGGTTAGTAAATCCCTGTGAAATGGTCATTCCATAATGCTGCAAAGCCAAAGAAAATTACCTGTGTAATGTATTTCTTGAAGCTATGAAAATTTTCAATATTCAATTTGTCTATTAATATTTTGATCTTTAATATACACTATCAGATTTGAACCACAGCAAATGTTATATGACCATGCTTTTAAAATAAGTCCTGATGTCATTCTCAAAGGAAATCTATCAGAAATAAGAAATCTAATTTTGAATTTGTTTAGGGCAACAAAGTCTGTTGAAAATACCAAAAGCAATGATTTAATTAGTTTTAGATGAAGAGATGAATATTGCAGAAAAGTTCAGTGTGAAAAAAGGCGAAAAATGATATGATTTGTACTATGCAGTCAAATAAGAAGCGACTCATCATTTTTGGTTGTGATAATGAGCAAAGAAATATTCATGTGGGTGTTTGATGATTAATCGTTGATGTGTCTTAAATGCTCAAAGAAAAAAAAAGTATGGCATAAATTCCAAATATTAGTATTTTATTCCCAGAATGCTGTCAGGCTTCATGGCTGCCTTCCCATGTGCCTGTCTTTCTGCACCTGTCTCTAGAACTTATTTCCACAGCAGCATGGCTTTTGCTGTCATTTGAAATCTGTTCCAAATGTTTCTCTCATAATTCTCTCTGCATGCTGTTACACTTGGTTATCTAACTTTTTATAGATCTTTATAATAGGATTTGCTTTCTTATAGAACTGTGTGAGTGTATAGAACATATGTAATTAAATATATTTCTGTACTTTCAATAACCTAGGTAAAATAATTTTGTCTATATAAATTTCCCCAGAATTAATTGCCCCAAATGGCTTATACCCAGAGATTTCAATATACATCATTAAAATTATTATTATCATTTTTCTGTGTGTATGTGTGTGTTGCCTGCATGTCAGTAAGTGAGCCCATGTTGTGCAATGCCCGCAGAGGACAGAAGAGGCTGTCAAATCCTCTGAGACTGGAGTTAGGAACAGTTGTTAGCTGTCATATGGGTGCTGGGATTCAAACCCGGGTCTTCTGCAAGAACAACCAATGTTCTTAACCACTGAGCCATCTCTTCAGACCCTGAATATACATCATTTTTATTTTAAGTAAATTTTGG
The DNA here is from genome assembly GCF_000622305.1 of Nannospalax galili. NCBI lineage: Eukaryota > Metazoa > Chordata > Mammalia > Rodentia > Spalacidae > Nannospalax > Nannospalax galili. The sequence goes on from NW_008330735.1 coordinate 907,599, forward strand.
TGAGCTGTTTACATCATTACTTCACCAACGTCTACTTTTCCTGTTGTCTGCAAGCCTTATCTTTACTCATGAAAGTAGAAACCTCAATTTGAAAATTTGCTACAAATGGACATGTATCTGCTTTTTAATTAGAAAGAATGAAACTTTTAGCACATTTTTTTTAAATTAAAATATATTTCTCTGGGTTAATTCTTTTTGTTTTCTTTTAAAAGATATTTTATTGAGTTTTGTGCATTTCATATAATAGGTCTTCATCAAATTTAGACTGCCTCCCCCATCAACACCCCCCATACACCCCAATCCAAGTATCATAAATTCTGTCATATATGTTAAGTTCTGTCTGGTCAAGCATTTGTACCCAGATATCCCTCAGGGCAAATTCATCCACTAGAGTCTAGTTGGCTTATCTAGAGTCACTCCTTTAAGATCTAGTCTCCCTTACCCCACAGTAATCATTTGCCAAGAGTTCCTAGACTAGGGTTAGGGCTTGCTGCCCATTTTCATTGTCCTATGCTGAGGTTTTGTTTAATTGAGTCGGCATGGGTCTTGTGCATGCATTCCTGTTGTTGTAAGTACATATGAGCAAGTTCCCAGAGGCCTGAAAGCCTCTGTTTCCTTGTGTTCTTATACAAACCTTGGCTCATACAATCTTTTTACCCCCTCTTCTTAAATGGTCCCTGAACTGTGGGTGGGTAAGGTTTAATACAGACGTCCTATCCAGGGATATGCACTCTGCCATCTCTTTTTCTCTAAAACCTAGCCAGATGTAGCCTTCTGTGTGTATCACACTCTAGAGTAAACTTCGCTGGTGAGAGCTGAGGGATGTATTAGTATTCTCTCTGCCCAAGTTTACTATATTTCCTGAGCCATAGATCTAGAAGGTTCACTTTAGATGTTTCACTTAGGGCTGTGCATCTCTCAGATGTATATTCTCTGTGATTGACTAGGTTTGGAACTCTGTAATAGCCTCCATTTGTTGCAAAAATAATCTTCTTCAATGAGTGGTATATGGTATACTTGTCTGTAAATATAAGGATCCATATTTAGTGCACTGTAAGAAATTTCATTTGTCTAGAGATATGCCAGAGATAGGGTTTTCTCTAGGATCTGTGACCTCTCCAGCCATGTGTATTTGATTATATTTACAGTGTTATCCTTGAGTTTCCTTCTATTGAGAGGGCTTTAAGTCCAATTAGATAGCTATTGATTACCCCTAGATAAAAGTGCCACTAATGCACCAATAAGTATAGTATGTTGTGCCAGTTGTTTTGGTTATTAGGCTTTAGAGCTGGGTTGGATCATTGATTGATTTTCTCCCTTAGTGGTTTGCATAGTATCCTCTAGGACTGTGAGAGCTAGTCTTCATGGAGAAGGCTTCCAGGTTAGTTCCAGCTCCGTTTCTCTGAGCCCTGTATCTGGAGTATGTCCTGTCTTCAGCAATAGGGTCTTATCTTCAAGTTCTGGGAGGTAATCAAGGGCTGTTACAATAGTCTGTGTTATTTTGGGAGTCTCTAGCACTACCCTGACCAGCAACTTGAAGGGAGGTTTTTCCTGTTTGGCACTGTATTCCTTGTTGTATAGCCTTCAGGTATACACAGGCACTCACTTTCAATATTTTATGTATATTTTTCGGGGGGGGGGCGGTTAAGTTAATACATTTCCCTCTGGCTTTTTACACAATCTAAACTTTATTTATCTCTCCTCTTTCTCTCCCTCTCTAGCGTCCCTCCTCCCTCCTCAGTTAAAGTATCCCCATTCTCCTCTTGATAATAACTGTCTCCTATTATCCCCCCCCCAAGTTCCTTCTTCCCCTTTACCCCATGGTTGCTTGAATATCCGTCTCTTTTCCCTTCCAAGTTGACTATCCCCATTTCCCCCATTTTCCCCTTGGTAATATCTTCTTTCTACTATTTTCCTCTGTGGTGGTTTGAAAGAAAATGCCCCTATAGGCTCCAAGTATATGGACCATTTTGTCCCCAGATGGTGACGCTGTTTTGGGAGGTCTTAGAAGGTGTGGCTTCTTAAGAGAGTTCTTAAGCCTTGCTGGATCTCCAGTTGCTCTCTTGCTTCCTGTGCCTGCTTGATGATGTGAGACCTTAGCTTCTGCTGCTCCTGCTCTAGCCATCTCCTGCCACTGGGTTTCCTTGCCATCATGGAGTGTAATTCCCCTGGAAACCATAAACTCATATAAAGCCATCCTTTTATAAGTTGTTTTGGTCAGTGTTTCTATCACAGCAACAGAAAAGTGACTAATACAGTAACTGGTACCAGAGAGTGAGCTGTTGACTGTAAAGAACCTGACCATGTGGGGTTTTGGAAGAAGGTGGAAGACTTTGGAACTCTGGGCTAGAAAAGCAGTTGATTGCTGTAAGCAGAGCTTAACAGGCCATTCTAGTAGGCACCTGCAAGAAAGCAGTTCTGAGAACAATGTAGTTCCAGAGGGAAATAAGGACTTAAGCAGCAATTGGGATATTTTCACAAACAGTCTGGCTGGAGTCTGCCCACAGCCAAAAAGCTTGCCTTAGGCTAAGTTGAAAAGCAATGGACTAATTTCTCTGGTGGAAGAAATTTCAAGACAGCATAATGTAGAAATGGTGGCATGACTGTTGATGGTGGATATTTTACAGATTTATAATGAAATAGAGAAAATGGGGCAGAAAGAAATACAGAATATACAGGATGAATTGAAAAAGAGCACTAGAAGATTAATGTTGGAGCCCTGGCCATGTGTAGAGAGGATCATTTGATAATGAGATTAAAGTGATTAAGGAGGGGCCTAGAGATTCTCACTTAAACAATGGAGAGAGTGCCTGCAGGGCAAGACCACAAGTCTCCAACTTGTAAAAGGAAAATGCTGCAGGGACTACTGAAGAGAAAAACTTCTAAAATGGATAAAGCAGGCTGGAGTCCATCTCAAACTTGCAGTCAAACTTGGCAGTGTCATTCCCTGGTGCTGACCTAGAAGAACGAAAGATGCAAGAGTGAAGGTGTCATCAGTTCTTCCTCCATGGTTTCAGAGAGCCGCCAAGGCAGTCAGCATGCAGCAGAGGTTCTACTGTTTAGAGAAGGCCCTGATAGGCCATTGCATGAAGATGTGAAGGTGAAGCCTGGTTGGCAATGGAGACCCCAAGAAGATGTTCGTGATGCCAGAAGGCATCTGCCAAGAACACCTGCATACAGGGGATGGTATCACCCACAGTGGCCTGGGCCCTCTCAAATCACTCAACAATCAAGAAGATGACCCACAGACATGGCCACAGGCCAGTCCAATGGAGGCAATTCCCCAATTGGGAAATTCCCCAATTGAGGTTCCCTCAACCCAGGTGTCTCAAGTTGAAACTAAAGCTATCCCGCACACCCTCTCTCAGGCTCTTTCTTTCCTTTTGTCTCTGCATTTCCATTTTCTTGGCTTCTGCTGTTATCAGGATATATACTCACATTTAAGAGATTGGTGCTAAGATCCGCAAATGAGGGAGAACATGTCGCTTGCTGTTCTGAGTCTGTGTTACTGCACTCAGTTTCTAGTTCCATCCATTTACCTACAAATTCTATAATTTCCGTTTTTCTTACCACTGAGTAGAACTCCGTTGTGTAAATGTGTAAATGTGTAAATTTTATAATCTTCATTTTCTTACCGTTGAGTAGAACTCCGTTGTGTAAATGTATCACATTTTCTTTATTCATTCATCAGTTGAGAGATATTTAAGGGAAAACCCATTTAGTGGGAAAAAATCTTGGCTTGCTACAACAGAGGATTAATATCCAAAATATGAAAAGAACTAAAAAATCAAGGAATCAAGAAAATAACCCAATAAAAAATTGGACTAAGGACCTGAATAGAGATTTCTCAAACGAAGAAATAAAAATGGCTAAGAACCGCCTTAAAAAGCACTCAGCATCCTTAGTAATTAGTGAAATTTTAATTAAAAACACTTTCAGATTTCATCTTACCCAGTCAGACTAAGACCAAGAGTTGTTCTTAATAACAAATGCTGGCGTGAATGTGGAGAAAGGGGAATTGCTCATTCACTGCTGCTGGAATTGCAGACTCGCAAATGAGTTGCTCATTCACTTGCTGGTGGGATTGTGCAAACATGGAAAGCAGTGTGGAGAACTCTTAAAAAACTAAAAATGAAACTACCACATGATCCTGTTATACCACTCCACAGCATATACTCAAAAAACTTATCCTACTAAAGCGATACCTGTACAACCACGTTTGTTGCTGCTCTTTTTGTTTTCTTTTTTTTTCTTTTTCTCCTCCCCCCTCCTCCCCCTCCTCCCCCTCCTCCTCCTCTCTCCCTCCTCCCTCCCTCCCTGTTGCTCTCCCTCTCCCTCTTCCTGCCGCTGGCTTTCTTCTTTCTTTTCTTGTTTTATCTATTTTTTAATTTAATTAATTGATTTATTTACTTACTTACTTTCATTTTATATATGTGTATGAGTGTGTTGCCTGCGTGTAGACCAGTGCACCCGTGTCGTGCAATCCCAGTTATCTTTGTCTTTGTCTTTTTGAGACAAGGTCTCCCTGTAGCCCCAAGCTTGCCTGGAACTCGCTATGTAGACCAGGCTGACCTCAAACTCACAGAGGTCTGCCTGCCTCTGCCTCATGAGTGCTGGGATCAAAGGCATACATCACCATGCCCAACTTGTTTGTTTTCTTAACAAGCAGGCCAATATTTTTTTTCTTTTATATCTGTAAAACTTATTACAGTTAATAAAAACTTAATATGAATTTAGAGGCTGTAATTCAGAAGAAAATGAAAACATGAAAACATATGTAGTTTTTTTTAACTTTAAAAATTTTATTTATTATTTTTATTTTATGTGTATGAGTGTTAATGCCTGCATGTAGGTCAGTGCACCTGTGTCGAGCAATGTCCGTGGAGGTCAGAAGAGGCTGTCAGACACCCTGGGACTGCAGTTATGGACAGTTGGTAGCTGTCATGTGGGTGCTGGGATTTGAACCTAGGTCTTCTGCAAGAACAGCCAGTGTTCTTAACCACTGAGCCATCTCTCCAGCTCCTATATATAGGTCTTTAACCATGAATATTCAACATATGTCCATGCTACTTTATTAAGCATGCTCTCAGACTATGAAAAAAAAAAAAAAAAAAAAAAACACTGGGAGGCAATGTTAGCATGGCCTGATCATGGGGAGGTCATGAAATAGGAAATACTCAGCCTTTGTGCTTCTAATTCTAGATCCTTCAGCTAACTTAGAACAGTGCTGTAAGTTCCAGTCCTAGTGTAGAGTGATGCTTATCCACTGAAGGAGTGTCACAGTTTCTTCTCTGTAGCTGGCGAACTGACATTGTGCTAATGTTTATGTCTTCTCCCCAAATTATAATACTCTCTCACCTTTAAAAATTAGTCCATATCTGTGTGTTCTGTTGCATTTCTTCAACTTTTCTTTTTAATCTTTTATTGTTGTTCCGGGATCCAAACATGGCTTTGGTGCACGCTGTTTATGTAATCAATCTCTGAGGAATTCACATGCTTTCAATGTTTGCTTCAAACTAAGATGCTGGTTTTAATGGACCAATCATAACTGCATATATTTCTATAGTACAGTATGATGTTTGACTATGCATATCTAACATAAAATGATTAGAGATAATTAATCTATTCATCAACTCATTTATTTTTATGGTAAGACATGCTAATTAGTAGAGGAGATAAACATTACCATTGAAGTCTACCCGATGACTTTATAAACATACACAGGCGCCAAGGATCCAAGTGCAACTGAGTATGACTAGTAATAATCAAATACATACATATTAGAGATGAATACGCCAACATATCAGTGTTAGTAGCAAAAACAATGAGTCTTTCTGCAATGAACCATATATTCTAAAATGAAATGGAGATCTTTTTTAAAGTTTAAAAACTCATTCAATTTTATGTCTTACCGGGCTTATACTGAGTTCACTATTGTATAACTGTATTAACTCAACTGTGAACCTAGAAACTGCACCCACTTGTGAAAAAGACATACTCTTGCTCTGGAGTGTGTTACTGAATATGTTAAAGCTGTAATGAAATGCTTCTTCTAATCATGTAGTGATTAAAATTTTAAAAAAATGATTGAAAAGTAATATTCTTCAAAGCAAAAAAATAATCTCATAGAGTATTACATTTTGAAGTTTTATTAGTATATAATTGTTGCAGTGCATTTACATTATAAATGGTGTACATATACAGGTGTTTGTGTGTATAATTTTTCTATACCCTCTTAGAATTATCGTCTTGAATTTATCCACTGACATGCTAATTTCTCTTCAATGTTATTCTCTAGAATAGAGTGCTAACATTTATTAACAATGTTGGATAGAGTGCTAACATTTCTTATTCACTGGCAAAGGACAGAGAAATCTGTCAGGGACTGGAAAGTAGTAAAAAACGAAGGAAGGAGAACAAGATTTTTAAAAATCCTATAAATGACATTTTATTAATCATTGTCAGAAGAGCCTATAAGAAATTTTAAAAGTATTTCTATTGGGGGGCTGGAGAGATGGCTCAGTGGTTAACACTGGCTGTTCTTCCAGAAGACCCGGGTTCAAATCCCAGGACCTACATGGCAGCTAACAACCGTCTATAACTCCAGTTCCAGGGGATCCGACAGCCTCTTCTGTCTTCTGCAGGCATTGCACGACATGGGTGCACTTACCTACATGTAGGCAATACAGGCATACACATAAAATAAAAATAATAAATAAAATATTTTAAAAAGTATTTCTATTGGAATAAGATATCCCAAGGTTAGTCATACTTTAGTGGCTTACAGCTGCATTTTGTTCCAGTGCTATCAGGGATGTTGTAAGCACTGCGCTTTACAAAGAAAACAAGTTCTGATTGGTGGGATTTGGGTCCAGTTTTTTTCTTCACCATAACTTCTGTTGCTGGCTTTGGTGCTGTAAGGTGGGAATGTGACCGTGCTTACCTCAGTCAGGTTATTTATTTGTACTATTAAAATCTACAACTGATGAGTAAAAAGCGTATTCTCCAATTTGTCTTTCTTACCCTTTGGGTAATGTTTAGGCTAAATATTAATATATCTTGGTTTACAGTAATGTTTTCTTGGGAAGGATTTGGGTTTTATGATGTATTTAGAATTTGGTAGTAATAACTCTTATTCAAAAGAAATACTAAAAAACATGATAAATACTACTTTATCCTTAATAAAATTCTCTTTTTAAAAAATACTTATTTTTTATGTATATGAGTGTAATGCCTGCATTTATGTAAATGCACCCATGCATGCAGTGCCCACAGAGGACAGAAGAAGGTGTTGGATTCCCTGGAACTTGAGTTATGAATGGTTGTTAGCTGCCATGTGGGTACTGGGAAGTAAACCTGGGTTCTCCACAAGAGCAGTCAGTGCTCTTATCCTCTAATCCATCATCTCAGCCTCAAACTTACTCTCTTAGCTATTTTATTATTTTAAATATTTTATTTATTATTTTTATTATATGTGTATGAGTGTGTTGCGTGTCAGTACACCCATCTTGTTCAATGCCCCTGGAGTTCTGAAGAAGGTGTTGGATTCCCCTGGAATTGGAGTTAGGCTTGGTTGTCAGGCATTATGTGGGTGCTGAGACTAGAACCCAGGTCCTCTGCAAGAGCAGCCAGTGCTCTTAACCGCTGAGCCGTCTTTCCCAGGATATCTTGTTTTTAAGACTGAATATATATATACAGATATCTTGCATATTTTGAATTAATTTTTATATAAGTTGTAAAGCAATGTTTTACATTCTTTTGCTTATATATGCCCAGTTTCCCTAATGTTCTTTATTAAAGAGATATCCTTTCCTTATTTTGTATTCTTGACTGTTGGATATCATTTGTCTATTAATGTATGGTTTTACTTCTGGGCACTGTATCCTATCCCATTGGCCTATGATATCTGTTTTTACATCTGTACCAATATGTTTTCATTTCTATAGTGTTCTTGTATATTTTGAAATAGGGCATGTTAATGTGTCCATATTTATTTTTTGAGCTGTAGACTGCTTTGGCTATTTGGGGTCTCTTCTGGCTGGATATGAATGTCATATTTTTAGATTATTTTTCTGTAAAAAATGGCATTGGAATTTCAGTAAAATTGCTTAGATAGCTCTGTATTTTATTTTTCTAATAGACTTAATTAACCTGAATTTCTTTCTTTCTTCTTGTGCAAATGCCGCTCTTTAAGCTAAATGTCTCATTTTCTGCTGTTAGTGTTTTTGAATATGTGTTCTTGATGCCACGCTAGTTTTTGTGTTCTCAGTGACAACACAGATGTATCATTTCACTTGTTTAGTGTGGAAGAGAATATTAAACCCACAGGGAATGTTTTAGTTAAAGTAGGAAGACCGCTAGAGTATAATCTTTCTTGTCTCCTGTCTCATCTGCAGAGCTTCCTTGTGCATATTGTTCACATTATGACACTATGAGATGTCGGTGTTCCTTGGTTCTGGAGAACTTTAAGTTCTGGCCTAGGAATCATCTATGGATCACTTACTTATATAATTTTATGTAGTTCTAAAATCCTAGGATGAGAATTTGCAATCCATCAAAAACTGGTTGAAAGTAAAAATGTGTATTTTATATATTCTTTCTATACCCAGCACATCCATTTTATTATTTTGATCATATTCTTTTGTTGCTCTTTTTTTTGTACTTTCAAATTAACAAATTTAATTTTTGGTATTTAGCAGTAAATGATGGGACTGCTAGGATCTTTGTAAAATCTTATGATCATTGAAGAAATTAATGTAATTTGCTAATAAGATTGGAGTCTGGGGGAGGCGAGTTTTTGTGAGTTTTTGAGTTAGAACTCTTGGCTGTTAGCCACAGAAATAAGTACACTAGGGAAACAAGTTCCAGAAATGAGAAGAACAATGAACGCTGAACAGTGACACACATTAACTGGTAACATGCCATCAAACTGTCCAAGTGGGAACTTGTCAGTGATCCCAGCTCCACTGAGAAGCTAGTGCAGCTGCTGAGCTTTAAGTAGTAAAAGCTCTTTAAGGAGGAACAGTATTGCACTCTTATACCTAAATACATAGATTTTTAGCTCTCCTTGAATCATAGCAAAACTTTTTCCCCCGAATATAATATTCTAGTTGGGAATATTTATTTGTCTAAGTGTAGATTTTTTGAGGAATGAGATCAGAAAAGACTACTTTGTTTTTGTAGCTTGTATGCAATGAGATGCAATATCATTTTTTTCAAAGAATTAAGGACTCATAGTTTCATATTCAGATAGAGGACATTTTGGACATGCTTCAGATAGAAGCATTTTAATGACAAATTAAAATGCTTTAATCTTTCTCAGATATTATTTTAATATATTATCAGCTTCATTGTCTATTTAGATTGTCTTATATCCAGCACAATAACTTTTCAAATGGATTTCTTTGTTTTATCTTTTTGAAAACATCAACATTTTTCTCTCTCTCATTTTCCTTGCTTCTAATCCCCATTGCATTGTATATCCTGCCTTTCTTACCCATGTCACATATGTACACTTACAAGTCCAGGCAAGGGTATCTGAAAGAATTCACCAGACAGTGTTGTCCACGTCTACTCTTGAATAAGCTCACAGTCCAATGTACAATGGCAGGCAAGTCTATGTAAACAAATCACATTAGCAAAGCATTCTCACTGTACTTGAAAATTGAAAAATTTGTGAAAATATGAAGGAATTTTGATTAGAGTAATTTAAGAAGCCAAATCATGTTTCCACTCATAGTCCTTAGAGTGAGTAGCTTTAAAGATTTCACATAAAACAATGAAGTATGATATAAGGTAAATTGTTTCTCAAACACTGGAGTTAGTATTTTGTCTTTTTTTTTCTTTTTAAAGAAGTAAAATATTTATGCAACTGAAATTTCCTTTACTGGACACCCATAGTTCTATCTATCCAAGGTCATTGTAGTCATCTTTCTGTTTACCATTTATACTTTATTGTTTACTACTTATTTCTTGGTAAACTTGTATGTCACTGTATCTAATATGTAACACATGTGAACACTATGTATCATTGGCTCCAGTTTAAAATTCATAGGAAATCTTGTAGCAGAGAAAACAACAGCAGAAAAACACTAATATACCAAACAGGGCAGGTCAGAGAAGCAGGTACAGAAGATTGAAGACAGAAGGAAGCAGCTAGAGACAGATCAGGGCTGTATTATAGGACCTTTGCTTTCTTTCCACTGTCACTGGTCACATGAAAGCTAATCTGTCTGGTTTGTTTCTTTAGAGAATCAATTGACTTTCTTAGATAAGATAAAAATGGGTGTGATGATCATGGTGCTGGTAGGATCCCACACCCCTTACATAGACTTCCAGCTTTTGTAGCTTTCTCTGGCATTTTTCCCATACCTTCCACGTAAACTGGCACCCACGTCACCTTCTGTAGCTATTATGAGGCGGTTTCTCCTTATTTTCTGTTCCACCTTTAAACAGTTGTTGACATTTCTTGTCTTTGTCTTCTGGAATTTATTCCTTTAAATTTTTTTCAATATGTGCATTTTTATTGAATTTTTGTGCATTTCATACAATGCATCTTAGTCATATTTAGACCCCCTCTAACCGTACCGCCCCCATAAGTCTACTCACCAGATTTCATGCATTCTTTCATATATTTTTGGCCTATTGGATCAAGTTTATGTCCACTGATGGCCCTTGGTATGAATTCATGTACTGGAGCCTGGTCAGGCTATCTAGCATCACTCTCTTAGAACAAATTCTGCCTCCCAGAAGTGATTAGCTGCCAATAGTTCTTTGGTTAAGGTTGGGGCCTCCTGCCCATTTCCTCAGTTCTATGAGGTTTTTGTGTTACTGAGTATACCTGGGTCTTGTGCATGCTGACACTATTGCTGTCTTAAGTGGACTTTGGGGAATGAACATTAATTTTTCAGTGACATAAAGACAAAGTCAAAGTAGTTGCAAACAGCAAAGACCTTGAGGTTAGCCAGCCTCATTTGGTTCTAGCTCTGTGTGACTTGTAGCCCAATATTAAGTAAGTACCTGAAGACGGTTTTATGTTTTAACACATAACAAAACATGACTTTACAAATGACAAACCTTTAAGGTTCCAAGGAGCTCTTGCCAACCTCCCTTTCCTTGCATTTTCTTTTCATTTTCATTACCTTTTCTAGATATTAAAAAGCAAAAACTTTGCCAGATTATCAGAAAAGGTGATTGCTTTCATAAAACAGTATGAATAAGCTTAACTTGCTGTCTTCAGATCCTTAGTGGTGTCATCAGATTAACTATTATTAACTCTTTTATGTTTTCACAGCTTTAAAGATTGGTAGTTGTGATCTGTTTCAAGCTTGCTATTCTTCCTGTTTCTTCATTATACAAATTACTTGACACTCTTATTTACTTTGTTCTCCTGGTAGTCCACTGGGTATTGAATTCTCACTTTTGAGATAAGGATACAGATGCAAAGATGGGCTGAGTTGGTTTATTCATTTTCTCATTCATTGGGTTAGATACTGCTAGCCTATGAAGAAATTGAGAATAGGTCTGGAATTTTGTCTTTTAATATCAAATCTATGTGTATTTCTCAAAAATCACAAAATCACTAATCAGAAAACACCAATACTGGGCTATGAACAGAGTATTCTACCCAAAAAAAGAGCAAATTAGATAGAACTTTGAAGAAAGTCCCCCCACCACCCCCACCCTGGCATTTTAATTTGGAGGTCAGGAATCCTAAAGACTTCTGAATCTTGGCCTTAAAAAAGATATTTGAGTGCTGGGCATGGTGGCGCACGCCTTTAATCCCAGCAATAGTCTGTGGCGACCAGGAGGCAGAGGCAGGCAGACCCCTCTGAGTTCAAGGCCAGTCTGGTATACATAGTGATTTCCAGGACGGCTGGGACTACAGGGAGACCCTGTCTCAAAAAGACCCCCTCCTCAAAAAAAAAAGAGATTGGAACACATTGAATGATTAAAGGTGTCTTTAGTGCATCTTAACAGTGCTGCAGATTTTTTAAAGAGTTGGTGTTCCTCAATCAGCTGTGGAAGAATTTAAGTATTTCTTCTTCAGTAAGGTGTGGTGGCCTTCCCCTCACCATTACTTTCTGCAGGAGTTCACTATGTGCAGGGCCCTCTTGAAGGGGTACAGTTACGTGCCCTTCCTCATGTTGGATATTCTATATGAATTGCCTGGAATTTTCCTGTACAACCTCTTCAACCTTATCTGTGTATTTGTTAACGGCTCATGCATATTTATTTTATGCTTAAGAGGATTGCTTTTATTTTACTGTTTCTGGATTTTGAGTCAAAGCAAGAATTTTCTCACTTCTTAAAAAAAAAAACAAAACCTAAATTTTGTCTGGTGCTCTGTGTTTCCATTTTTACCTTTGAATATTGAATCTCAATGAAATTTGCTGTAATAGCCACTGCCTTTTCAAATTTATTACCATATATGCATTTTGATGTATGAACCTCATACTCATTTCATACTATATATCTCTTTATTATCTCTGTTTTGTCATTTAAAACCAACTAAAATTTTTATTCTGTATTTATTTCAATGTGAAATGTCTCCTACAGGCTCTTGTACTTGAACTTTTGATATCCAGCTGGAGGTTCTGTTTTGGGAGACTGTGGAACTTTTAGGCTGTAGGGCCCAGCTGGAAGAAGTGGGCTGCTTCCCTTCTGCTGTGATGTCAGGAGCTGCCTGCCTCATTCTCCTGGTCACCACAGACTATTGCTGGGCCCATTGCCTTTTTCCCTTTCCTTTTCTCTCTCTCTCTCTCTCTCTCTCTCTCTCTCTCTCTCTCTCTCTCTCTCATCTTCTGGAAGTCATTATATAGATCAGGCTGGCCTAGATCTCTCGGAAATCCGCCTGCCTCTGCCTCTGCTGGGATTAAAGACTTGCACCACCACCCCAGCTTCTGTGAATTTCTTACAACCACTTAAAAAAAAAATTCACAGTACTCATTAGCTGTTTGAAACCTGCACTAGCTCTTGCCTTATTGAATACTGTGGACATATAATTGCTAAGCCCCCAAACCTAGGAGAGTGCCTGTAAACACTGTTTCCACTCCCTTCATTTAAGAAATCATTCAGATTCTGGAAATAGAGTGCTTAAATGAAAATTCTGGTCCCTCTTGTACTTTGGGCCTGTTTTTGTATACTTTTTATAGCACTTTGATTACCCATAAAATTATTGTAGAACTATAGTAAGTGTTCAATTAGTTGATATTGGGAAATGTTTAGACTACTGTGTAGAACTTAGTAGGTTCTAAATAAACATCTGTGATTGTTACTTCTATTCAGTGTTCTACACTAGCGTTCTCATTCCCTGTGTGGTATTGGGTCATGCAGTGTGTGCTCTTTGCAGCCAGGTACATTTGATTAGGCTGCCAATTATTACCTAAATGACCTTGAGCAGGTGACCTTAGCTCTGAAACTCAGTCACCTTACTTTTTATGAGCAGGTGATAATAGCACTGTATAAAGTTCTTGTGAAAAATAAAGCATTAATGTGAAAGATTAAGGCACATAAAACTGCCTGGCACAGAAAATATACTTAATAAATGTTGCCTGTTATTGTCAAAGTGGGAATAGCTGGACAATGATTACCAAAAGTTTAAATTTTTAAATGATATATTCAAAACCAAAGGGATGAATTGGATAAAGTTCTTACCTTCTGTATTAGCTACTTTAATGTTGTGCTAAAATACTGTGACCAGGGCAACTTACAGAAGGAAGAGTTTTATTTGACTTACAGTTCCCAAGGGAGAGTTCTTAATAGTGGGGAGGCATGGTGGAGGAGGCAGCTGCAACAAAAAATGGAGTGCTCGCAGGCACAGAAAGTAGAGAGAGCCAGACTAGAAGTGGACCAGGCTATATACTTACAAAGCCCGCCCCTAGTGACATGCTTCCTCCAAGGCCATACCTCCTAAAATCTCACAAGACAGCATCACCAATTGGGAATAAAAATGTTCAAATACTTGGAGCATATACATGCAAGACACTTATTGAAACCACCATACCTTCCTTTTATTAATGTAATAGTTTTTGTTTTGATGTTTTAAGAAGAAAGTAGACTATCAATAAAAACTGAATTGCACTTGTTATTTCATAAATTTCTTTTTGCTTAGGGGCACATTCATGTATTTAGGTACACATACTAAGGCAAAAGCTATAGACTAAGCTACACCCTCACCCTCATATTGAATTTAATATATTTGGTAATTTTTTTAGAAGTGAATTTCTTTGAAAATGTTTTAAATAAAGTTTATATTGAAATAATAAAATGTATTTTATTATAAAGAAAAGTAATAGCACCAGACCTTGCCTTGTGAATATGACTTCCCATCAGTGAATAGGGCTCTCTAGTGAAAAGATTTATAGACTTATATGTTTTTTAAAATACTTGGCCTAAAAGAAGGAAATGGGTTTTTTAAAATATGCCAGAAACAGCCTGGCATGGTGGTGCACGCCTTTAGTCCCAGCACTTGGGAGGCAGAGGCAGGCGGATCTTTGAGAGTTCAAGGCCAGCCTGGTCTACATAGTGAGTTCCAGGACAGCGGGCTACAGGGAGATGCTGTCTCAAAAAGACCAAAAAAAAAAAGACAGAAACAAATGCCTTCAAATTTAAAACAATGTGGGTTCAACATTTGGTTTGTATCTATTAAGTATGATAAGTGTTTGGATTTTTCTTGTTCATTCATTTTGTGATTCTCTTGATCTTAATGATTTTCTAATCTGATTTTATAGAAAGTGATGAAGTCTGTTTTAATTTAGATCTCTTAGCTTCCCTTTAAGTCTTGAAAAAGAGCATTAAATATGAAATCTTGAAGAGAGGTTATAACTTTTCAGCTTCTTATCCCTCCTCCCCTTCCACCTACCTTCCTTTTTGCCCCCTTCCTCTTCCTCCTCTTCCTCCTCTTCCTCCTTTTTGGTGGTTCACTAGATAAATGGAGATGGCTTAAATATACCCATGCAGTGGGACACTGAAGAAGAGGAGGCAGAAAGATTGTAGAAGCTAGGGCTAGTTCGTGCACACCAGGAAGCAGAAGCTTTCAAGCAACTGGAAGCCTTCACATGTGAACTTGTGGCAATGGTGACATCGAGCACAGGACCCAACTCAATCAGACAAGGGCCCAGAGTGGAGTGAGAGAAATGGGTGGCAGGCCAGTCCTAGACTGAGAACTATTGGAGAATATTACCACTGTGTGAAGAAGATAGGCCTTACCAATGATTTTTAGATAGGTTGACTAGACTCTAGTGGATGAATTTGCACTGAAGGACATCTGGGTACAAATGCTTGGCTGGATAGGATTTGTCTGATAGAGTTGGCATGGATCCTGTGCTTGATGCCACAATTGTCGGTGGGGGTTTGGGGGGGCATGGATAGGGGAAGGGTCTAAATTTGATTAAGAACTGTTGTATGGAATGTACAAATCTCAATAAAAATTAAATTTAAAAAAAGAAAAAAAGTTGACCCTGGCATGTTTGCATATGCCTGTTATTCCATTTACTTGGGATGTTGAGGCAGATGGATCTTGAATTGGATGCCTGCCTGGGAAACATAGTAAGTTGCCATTTCCAAGAAACAAAAGGGCAATCTAACATCTTATCAATTTATTATAAGTATATGGAAAAGAATTCAAGAAATATAAATATGAGGCTGGAGAGATAGCTCAGCGGTTAAGAACACTGGTTATTCTTGCAGAAGATCCAGGTTCAAATCCCTGCACCGACATGGCAGCTAACAACTGTCTGTTACTCCAGTTCCAGGGGATCTGACAGCCTCTTCTGTCCTCCGCGGTCATTGCACAACACGGGTGCACTTACCTACATGCAGGCAATACATGCATACACATAAAAATAATAAAATAAAGCCAGGTGTGGTGGCACACACCTTTAATCCCAGCACTTGGGAGGCAGAGGCAGGTGGATCTCTGTGAGTTCAAGGCCACCCTGGGTCTACATAGCGAGTTCCAGGACAGCTGGAGCTACAGGAAGATGCTGTTGCAAGAAGACCCCCCCAAATAAATAAATAAATAAATAAATAAATAAATAAATAAATAAAATCTTTAAGAAGAAAGAAATGTAAATATAATTAAAGACTAATCCATTTTACTGTGTATGTGTGTAGAGATCTGCATGTATATGTATGCAAGTACATATGGAGGGTAGAGGTGAACATCATCTTTCTTCCTCGATCACTATCTTATCTTTAGAGACGGAGTCTCCCACTGAACCTGCCACTCACCTATTGGCTATATTGGTGGCCCTGGATCCACCAGACTCTGTCCCACCGAGTGCTAGGGTTTCAGGTGCCTGGTGATACCTCATGGCTATTTTATGTGGGTGCTCAGGAACCAAATTCAGGTCCTCATGCTTGTGCAGCATGCTCATTACTGAGTGAATCGATTTATCATAATCAAGAATCTAACTCTTAACATAACAGATTTGAGTCTGTCTTACTTTTCTTACTTTTCTTATTGCTGTGACAAATACCTGACAAGAAGGAACTTAAAGGAGGAAAGGTATATTTGTGCTCACAGTTCCAGGGTACAGTCCATCATGGGGTAAAGTTATAGCAGCAGGAGCTTGAGGCAGCTGGTCTCAGTGTTTCCACACTCAAGAAGCAGAGAATGATGAAGACTGGTCTCAGCTCTCATTTAAGCTAGGTCTTTCCCCCTCAATTTACCTAGATAATATGTCACTAGCATTTTCAGAGATGGGTTTCTGTGGTGATTTTTAAATCTCATCAAGTTGACAATATGAACCATCAAAGGGCCTTAAGTCCTTTCAAACATAGGAAGGGAAGGTACATTTAATTCATGCCTGTACAGGTGGAAATGATTTGACCAGTGACTCCCCTGTTTGGTTCTAATATCATTTGCCTATCCAAACATTTTATTAAGATTAATCTTGATTGTTAGTGTAGTTGATTACTTAGGATTATGCCATTATGTCTCCTCAAGTGCATAAGCACATTCACTGCTTTTACACCATCAGCTTATGGTGACAATTTATTAACATTTTTCATATTAGTAAATATAAATAAACACATTTATCATGTATGCTTTTCTATAAAACTGAAATTTACTTTATTTCTAGTTTAGGGTATTATTCACAAAGTTGCAATGAAAATTATTAATCGATGTAATTATTTAATTGTGATTTATTACTTGAGAGAGACAAAAGTGTCTTACACGTATGTCTTATGTCTTACACTTATGCACTTACAGTGTTTGGTACATATTGAATTGCCTTGTAGAAAACGTCTGCAGTCTAACATTCTATCAGCAGTGTTTTCTGTGCTCTTCCCTACAAGGCAGATAATGATACTTTTTTTTTTTTTTTTTTTTTTGCTCAAGAATACTTTTTTACTTTTTAAATTTGCATTCCCTGACCATAGATGTGAACATTTTATCATCGATCTGTGTGTGCTTTTTATGCACATTAAAAAATTTAGATATTACCTGTTTTTTCTGAGACAAAATCATTATCCACATGAAAACTTTCAAATCATATTCATTGTAAACAATTTATATCATTATGTATAAATCTTTTTTGTTGTATTGGTGTTTAATTTTCATTTTTGTGATCACATTTTGCCTTGGTGATATTTAGTGATATATCATTGGTTTTAATTTGTTTTTCACTGATAATGTTAATTCCCCCTGAGAAACAGAACTTGTCCCCAATTGGGATCCTATCTCCTTATTTGCATCTTTTACTTTTCAGTTAGTAGGAACGTAATCACATTCTGTTGTTAGTCTCACGGCTTATGAAACCCAACATGTATACTTGATGAACTATAGTAGTTTATAAGAATGCATATTATATGTAACTTTGTTTTCATTGAGAAAATTAATTTTTGACTACAACCATTGTTTTAAATTAGTGTGCTTTGGTAATTGTATATTCATAAACATTTTTAATTAATTATTTTATTATTTTATGTGTTTGAGTGTATTACCTACATGTATGTAAGTGCACCCATGTTGTGCAAAGTCCCAGAAGGTCAGAAGAAGGGGTGGGATCCCTTGGAACTGGAGTAACCAACAGTTGTTAGCTGCCAATGTGGTTGGTGGGATCTAAACCTGGATCCTTTGTAACAGCAGCTAATACTCTTAACCATTGAGCCATCTCTCCAGTCCCTCATAAACAGTTTGCAAAATTCCTGTTTCTACTGTATTATCATCACTGTTACCTTAATCTTTCTATAGTTCTGTATTGAGAAAAAGTGAATTAAATGTAATTTGGCCAGTTGTGTCATGAATTAGGAGTTTGTGTTTGAATTTGGAGAGATGGATCAGCAGTTAAGAGCACTGACTTTCTTGCAGAAGACCTGGGTTCGAAGCTCAGTGCTCACGTGGCAGCTAACAACCATTTGTAACTCCAGTTCCAGGGGATCCGACATCCTCTTCTGTCCTCCACAGGCACTGCACAATACACATATGCACTTACACGCATATAGAAATAACACTCACATAAAATAAAAATAAATTTAAAAAGTTTAAAAGAACTGATACTGAATATTTGTTATCAACATTTTGTTATTGTTGATAAAGTAAAAACATGAATAGGTGAATTTTACATACACCTTAAATCTTTCATGTTTTTTCTACTAGTTTTATTTTTCTCTTTTCAATTTTAACTATTTATTTTCCATTTCCTAGTTGCTTTGTGGACCTAGAAAATGTACAAAAGGCAGAATAAATAATAAAGAAAAATAATCATGCCCAGACATGAATAACATCTCTTATAAAGGTCTGGTCTTAAGTATATTTATACAGGAATGCATAGATGAATCAAAATCAATTACTTAAAATTTGTATATTTAAAGATACATTTGAGCACTTAATACAATGCTTGTAATTTTCAACAAGCATTATCTACTATTACTACCCAAACTCAAAGTTCTAAACGTTATAGCATATACAAGTCAATGCTAGTGTAGTGTAGTATCACTTACTCACTTGAGAATATGCTCATACCTGTTCTTAATGAGGGGCAGAAAGGTAAATGGTAGGGTAGGAGATTAGCAGTCAGACTTACAGTTGATCTTTCTTACAGAGTAGGCAGTCTCTTTCTGTCACTTGTCAGATGTGTCTAAGGGAACAAAACTAGTGAGTGTACTTTGATAGACTCTGGGTGAAGGAGTAGCATAATACTATTTTTAATGATGAGTACTATTAAATCCACTTTTGTCATAATATGGTTTGTGTTTTTAGTTACTGTAAGAAAAAGTAACATTGCATTTTTGACAAATGTAAAACTGCTGTACAAAAGATTCTTAGATTATTTCTTAATTTAGAGTTGCCTTACAATGGCCCTTTAAATTATACATAAAATAGGCAGGGACCATATCTTTCTGTATTTTCCTATGTGCCATATTGTGTTTCACATTGTAATAACAGCTCACTGATATTTTTTAAATGAAATTGAACCTCATTCAACATAAAGAAACTGTGGAATTAAAAAGAAGGCTAAGGGCCAGGTATGTCGCTCAGTAGTGCTGGTTAGCATGAGCAAGGCCCTAAGTTCAATAGTTTAATCCTCAGTACTGCTTCCTTCTCTCAAAAGATTAAACTGCAGATTTCTTTTTTAAAACATTGGTGTTAATTTAGATTGACTTGAGAAAAAAATCATAGCTCAGGCTGCTATAAACTTGAGTAAACTGCTTAATCTTGAACTTCTGAGTTCTCCTTGTGTTCTATTATTCCCATTTGGGGACATAATAATACCTTATCTTTTAGAATTGCTATAAAGATTAAATGTATACAAACTTTCTTCAAAAGTACTAGTAGGAAAAAGCTGGGTGTAGTTGAAACTGCCTGTACTCTCCGCCTCAGGAAACAGAGAAGAGGATCATGAGTTCTAGGCAAGCCTGAACAATGCATGGCTTATTCTCAGAGAAACCAACCAACCAACTGACTAACCAACCAACCAGCCACCCACCCACCCAACCAACCATCATAGCACAAAGTAGGACTGGGATCTAGTTCAATGGTTGAGTTCCTGCTTAGCATGTTTCAGGCCCTTGGCTGAACCACCAGCATCACTGCATTAGTTACGTTTCTCTTTGTTATGAGAAAAAATAAGGCCAGTCGGATTTATTTTGATACATAGTTGGAAGGTACAGTTAAGCATGGTGAGGAAAACATGGTGGTAGGATGGTGAGGTGGCTAGTTACATTGTATCCGTAGTCAGGAAGCAGAGAGTGATTAATGCTGATGTTCAGTTCACTTTCTTCTTTTTATTCAGTTGGGGGCCCTCGCCCATGGGGTAGTGCTGCCTACATTTAGGGTAATTTTTCCCATTTTAATTAATTGAATCTAGAAATTCCCCCACAGAAATGCCCAGATGTTTGTTTCCTAGTTGATGATTGTAGATCTGGACCACATAGTAGATCTGTTTTTAGTTTTTCTGAGAATTCTCCACAATAATTTCCATAGAGACTGCACCAGTATTGTAATTCCATTAGTAGTGAATGAGTGTTCCATTTTCCTCACATCCTCATCAGCATTTGCTCTCAGTTGTTTCCTGATTTTAGCAATTCTGACTGAGGTAAGATGAAATTTTAAAGTAGTTTTAGGGAATGGAGGGTTTTATGGGGAGAAAGGGGAAGGAGAAACAGATAATAATAAGTTGTCAGAAAAGCCATAGGAATGGAAGTGTATTAATTTAGTAATCATGCTTACACATACACACACACACACACACACACACACACAAACACACACATGTATATATGTATATAGCTGAAGGCTACCTACCAAAAAATCACAGTGCCAGGCAAAGGAAACCTATGTTTAAGTTATTGGTTAGGGTAGTCCAAGAGATCACCAAATTAATATAGGGCTCTTCCATGCATATGGAGACCTGAGGTCAACTTCCAGATTTCCTGATTGATCTTCACCTTATTTTACTCTCATTGTGTCTGGAGTCTGCTGATTGGCTAGACTGACCAGCAATCCCACCTCCTCTGCGCCATCTGCCTGTCTCACCTCTCTGCACCCTACCAGGACTGCGATATCATTTTCCCCACAAGCCCAGACCATAATATAATTAATTGTTAATACTAAAATATTTGACTATGTGCAATTTAAATAGACAATCTTATTCACCTGGCTGCTTTTTATCACTAGCCATTCATTCGTATATGTTTCATCCAACTTTGACTTATGGCTTTGTGATGGATATCTTTAGTGTCAACTTGACACACCTGGGTTGAGGGAGCCTCAATTTGGAATTTCCTTCATTGGACTGGCCTGTGGCCATGTCCATGGGGCATCTTCTTGATTGTTGAGTGATGTGGGAGGGCCCAGCCCACTGTGGGTAGTGCCACCCCTGGGCAGGTGGACCTGTATTGCCTAAGAAAGCAGGCTGGGCAGGGGCCAGGAGAGCAAACCAGTAAGCAGCATTCCTCCATGGCCTGGGCTTCAGCTCCTGCCTCCAGGTTCCTGCCCTGAGTTCCTATCTTGGTCTCTCTGATGAGCTGTAACCCTGGAGATGTAAGATAAATAAACCCTTTCCTCCCCATGTTTGTAGTGGTCAGAGTGTTTTAAAAATCACAGCAATGGAGAAACAAACCAGGACAGGCTTGTAGATAAAGTTAATATTTCACTCATTGAATTTCCTTGCATTAGTTTTGTTAGCATTTAAATATAGTGAATATAATATTACAAAATTTTACACAATTACCTGTTAAATTTGAAGACTTCAGGGACATTATCATACACATAATAATTCACTCATCTTACTACCAACAATAGGGTCACCAAACAGTACATGAATCACTGTGTGAGAATTTTTGTGTGTTTTCTGTTGCTAAGCATTAAAACCCAGGACATAGCATGTTTTAGGCATGTGCTCTGAACATCACTGACAATCCCTAGAAAAATATTTTAATACTCTGACAAACTCATGAACAAAACCATAAATTTACTGTGATTTTTAACAATGAAAATTATTAAATAACCAACTTTTATTTAGTAGTGAAATACATTGTCAGATATTAATTTACTGGAATTCTGTTCCTATTAAGAGTTATTGTTGTGGCTGGAGAGATGACTCAGTAGTTAAGAGCACTGGTTGCTCTTGCAGAGGACCTGAGTTCAGTTCCTAGCACCCACATGGTGGCTAATAACCCTGTGTAATTCCACTTCTGGGAGATTCAGCACCCTCTTCTGGCCTATGTGGGCACTGCACACAAGTGCACTTACATACATGCCTCAAAACATACATTTTAAATAAAAGTAAATAAATAAAATTTAAAAATAGTTAATGCTGTAATGATACTGGGCAAATGCTTTTTAAAATTCTTCCGTAACTGAGGGTGCATCCCATCAATGGGCCGTGTGCTTAAAATGTATAAGATCCCATATTCAATCTCTGTATTAGTTTGCTTTCTATTGCTCTGATAGAACACTGATCAAATCCCACCTGGCAAGGAAAGGGTTTATTTCACCCTTCACCATTTCACTTACAGTCTATTATGGAAGGAAGCCAAGGGAGGAACTCAAGGCAGGAACTTAGCAGCAGGAGCTGAAGCAGAAGCCATAGAAGATGCAGCTTACTGGCTTGTTCCTCAGGCCTGTGTTCAGCCTGCTTTCACATACAACCTGGGATCTCCTGTTTAGAGCTAGCATCACCCACTGTAGGCTGAGCCCTCTCACATCACTCAACAATCAATAAAATACCCCACATGGCAATCTAGTAGAGACAATTCCCCATTGAGTTTCCCTCTTCCCAAGTGTGTCAAATTGACAACTGAAGCACAATCCCCACAATAAGAAAAGACTCATGTTCCAATTTTTTTAAAAAAATTTGTTTGTGTTTGTGTGTGTGTGTGTGTGTGTGTGTGTGTGTGTGTATGCTTGCCCATGCAAGCATATGTGCAGACCATAGTATGGCTTTGGGAATCTTCCTCTGTTGATCTGTACTGTATCTTTTGAAAGAAGGCATCTCACTGAACCTTCCCAGTGGAGTTTAGGTTTTCCACTAGACTGGTGAGCCAATGAGCCCCTTCTGTCTTCACCTTCCCCAGCACTGGTGTTACAGTGCAAGCTGCTGCACTCAGCTTTTTGTGGGTGCTAAGGGCCGGAGTTCAGATCCTCATGCTTGGGCAGCAAACTCTTTACCCACTCTCTCCAGCCTTCAAATGTTAACATATGAGTTAATAATGTTCTTAATAGTGATTATTTGATAGTTACATAGGAGAAGTAGTAAGTAAATGAAGTCTCATCTGAGGTTATAGTCAACTGCTTAGTTTTAGAATCCTGCTGCCTTTAATAGACTCACTTCCTTTAGCTAGGTCTTTTAGAATGGAGTTTTAATGTAGTTATTGATGTAATTTCCTAAAAGAGTGCAAATTATAATTATATAATTATAGATGCCAATTCTTCTGTTCCTATTTTTATGCTGATAAATGTCAGCATTAATTCATTTTTATATAGAATAATAATGCTTATTTCTTAAAAGAAACTGGTTATTCATTTAAATGATAGTTTTAAGATCAGTAAACTTCTTATTAATTCATTCATCTTAACTAACTGTAAATGTTTACAGTTGTAGTATATAACTTACCATAATATGTTTCGTGTGTAATTTGTTTTATTGAATTATTTCTGAGAACTCATTTGGGCTTACAGTAAAACAAAACATTTGATATTATAAACTAAAATAGTGTAACAATAAAAACATTGTTGAATTTTTATGTTCCTTAGAAGCTCAAATGCTAAATAATTTAATGTTGATTCATAATTCTGAGTTTCATTTCTTTCCTTAACATGTTATTTTGAAATTTGGAGGAAATAAAATTGCTACAAAGTCACTAATAACTTCAACTACAAAATGAAATTTTTGTTTAATTTAATGGTATTCTCCCCTGTTTGCTATTAATTTTTATTTTCCAAAGAAACAAAGCCCACAGGTAATAGATGATAGATATAGATAATAGATAAATATAGGAGTATATTTAAAGACAATGTTAAATATTAGTTCTGAAGAATGATCCCATGAAGTACTTCTAAAGACTTTTTCAATAGATTAAATTTAAATTTTATAGTTTTGTGAGTAAGCTTATATCAGTTTTTTGAATTCTTATTTTGACAAATGCAAGCAAATCTGCATTAATTTACCACCCTCCCTTAGCCATAGAACAAGTGAGAGTAAATGGCAGAGTTTAAAAAACCTGACTCTATCCATTAGTTGAGATGCAAAACTAGAAAACAGTTAAAGGGTAAAATGCAGGAGTGAATCATTTCCATTTGATGGTTCCCTGTGGTGATTAGCTTGCCAGAACAGTAAACCTCAGAATTTATAAACTATCACTAGGCTCCCATGTAAGAGTGTTTTATGATTCGTTCAAATAACACTTTGACAGAAATTTCAATAAAATGGAAGATACAGATTGATCACAGTGAGCTGACTTGTCATTGCAAAACACATAGTTATGAAACCCTTACAACAAAGTTCTTTGAAACACATTTCATATGTGTTTGCAATGCCCATGATTTATAATTTCTCTTTCCAGGATGCCTGCTACAGTACCATAGAGTAACTTGTATTTTGAGTTAATGCTATTGATCTGCTCTTAAATGCTGATTATATTTTATTGACTGCTTTAATATTTTCTTGATCAATAGTTATTGAAAATTAATTTAGTGTTGTTTATACTGATGATCTTAAGATTATTTCTCATAAAGAGAAACCTCCAACTTCTTGTTTCCCTTTTAACTCTCTTGCTTGTGACTATAGCCATTTTCTCAGATATAGGAATAGGTTGCCCATTTTGCCTTTATCTTAGAACATAGATAAAACTGCTTTCTCATATGAGCTTGATTTTATTTTAATTTTTTACAGTTCTATAAATAATTAATAAAATCCACCTATTGTTTTCAGAAATTGTAGCAGAATTTTCCTTTCGAATATTTAACAATTCTTTGATTAACTGACCCTTGGGATTTAAGTTTCTAATTCACTTGGCGGGATTTTAAGATAAAATAGAGTTATCTGAAGTTACTTAACTCCAGTAAGAATGCAAACACCTGTATATATATATATATATATATATACAAGCACATATGGTTTGATCCTATTTAGTTTAGAATTTCAGAATATTTGAACTTGGAGAGACCATCTTTCTTTGCTTTATCTCTGAACAAAGTTAAGATTAAATATATTAATTCTCTTTTTTCTCTCTGTCTCTCCTCTATCCCTCTCTCTTCCTCTTTCTCCTCTTTCTCTTTCTCCTCTCTTTTGCTCTTGTGAACCCAGTGCCTGACTGTATCCCCAACTTAGCCATATTATTAAATAAAGAGCCTGACTTGGTGCCTTTACCTGAATCTTAATTACCCAGTAACTTACATGTGTGTCAAAACTTGGACTAATGATCATTTTAGAAGAAAGAGAATTATTTTTTACACTGGATAAATTTATAAAACAAATTAAACCTTTTATTTACAAAATTACATTTTCATTATTTAGTTTATAATGATTTAGTAAGGCATTATTTGCTGTTTATTTCCTTAAGTTACAATCTGCTGACCCAAAGTAATCTGTGTAGAATATACTAATGAAAGTTAAATTAGTTGCACTACAGTATACTTTATAATGAAGTTAGTATACTCAACTTACTAATTACATTGAATAGCTATATATATATATATATCCCAGAAGACCATGTGACATTTACTATGATTATCGTATTTTTCTTATTATATAATTTAATAATGAATAATTATTATTATTTATGTTTTGCTGAGACAGGATCTCATGTAGCCCAGCTGGCCTCAAATTGGCTATGGAGCCAAGGGTGGCCTTGAACTCATGATCTTGCTGCTTCTGACTCCAGAGTGCTAGGATTGTAGAACTGTGTGACCACAGCACAGCTTGACAAGTTTATATATAAAGTTCATTGTGAAATTTTCTTTCTTTTTTTCTTTTTCTTTTCTTTTCTTCTTTTGTCTTTTTGAGCCAGGGTTTCCCTGCAGCCCCAGCTTGTCTAAAACTCTCTATGTAGACTAGGCTGGCCTCTGCCTCCTGAGTGCTGGGATTAAAGACATGCACCACCATGCCTAGTTCTTTTTTTTTTTTTTAATGTCTAGTCCTATAAAATATTTTTATAAAATTATTTTTGCACTTGCTTGTTGAATTTTAATATAAGTGATACTTTCACTTAAAATTTTAGTTAAGAAGCTAACATTTGCTGTTTATAAATTAGAGTTTGTGAAAATTTTCTTAAGTCTTTATCTACTTTGGTATTGGAACAATTCAAATTTATTTTTCAAATTTTTCCTTTTATATACATATTTTTAGAATGTAGATTTTTTTGTTTTTTTTTTTTTTTTTTTTTTTTTTTTTTTTTGCTTGGTCCTTGGGATTAAGCCCTACTTTTTATGTGCTAGATAAATGCTTGACAACTGAGCTATATTGATAATCTATGGGATCTTTTTGAGAATTTGATAATTAAACAGTCTGTGAAGCCTTAACAATATGGGGTACTCTTGAATAATGTTTCATTATGTAAATGCACCACATTTTAATTACCTATTCATCTGTTAATGTACATCTAGGCTGTTTCCATTTCCTGGCTATTGTGATAGAGTATCAATGAACATGGATGAGCAAATATCTCTATAGAAGGATATAGAGGCCTTTGGATATATATCCCTGAAGGGTATGACTGGATCATGTGATAAATCTATTTCTAGCTTTCTGAGGAACTGCCACACTGTTTTCCATAGTGCTTTCAACAGTTTGCACTTCTACTCCCAGTGAATAAGTGTTTACCTTTGTCCATACCCATTCCAGGGATCTGGAAATAATCCTTCTGGATGAGTTAACTCAGAACCAGAAGTACAAATATCACATGATGTCTCTCATATATGGTTTCTAGCTTTGAAACTTTAGATATGTGTGCTTAAATTTGAGTATATAGAAGTCAGAGCAGAGGTCATGGGAGTGGTATTTCAAGCAGAGGAGGATAAAATACAACTGCTATGAAGAGAGAAAGGAGAATAATGAAACAAGAAGGGTTAAATGAGGTGGGAGATGTGAAGGCTGGGCCGAAGAAGGAGAATGAGGAGGGATAACTAGTGCTAAGTACATTTCAAAAATCTATATGGAAATCTACTACTGTAGATATATGTATTCATATATTTTAGGAAACTCAGAACCTCCATATACAGATACATATACATATATGTGGATTTCAAATGGAATTACCTTTAGCTAGGGGACAGCACCTCTCTCAGATATCATAGATTATCAAATAGAAAAGCCCAGTGTCAGATATGGAATACCTCTTTTCCAGTTGTTGGTTAGTGGAGTCCCATAGTCTGCTCAAACATTACAGGCAATTGCCATTGTTCTAGGTTACTTTCCAGAATGTGATGGTAAGACCCTATTGTTGGAAGACAACAGTTATTTGTTGTCTTCATGTAATCTTAAGGTATTTGGGGGGTCTAGAGAGGTGGATAGGCAGTTAAGACCACTGGCTGCTCTTACAGAGGCCCTGGGTTCGATTTCCAGCAACCATGTAGCAACTGTCATCTGTAACTCCAGTTCCAGGTGAATTTCGCACCTTCTTCTGATCTCTGTGGACATTGCATGACATGGGTGCACTTACATGCTTGCAGGCAATACATAAAAACAATAAAAATAATCAATAAATAATCAATAAAATATTTTCTTAAACGACATGGAGAAATAAAGCTTGTACTGACCTGAAAGCTTCAGCCTATTGGCTACCTTTCATAGTGCTGGAAGTTGGTATGTGTATTACTTGGGAAAAAGAGTAATTATCAACCTTACCTAGCTTTGAACAAATGGCTTGGCAAGATATGCCCGTTGGTTCAATAGTGACACAGATATTATGGGAGTAAACAACTACCTTCTAAATGGATTTAAGTCTAGAATCCATGAAAGCCTGTTTCAAAATCTAAACAAAACAGAGCCTGAAAAGAATTTAATATTAGGACTATGTTGAAATTGCCATCAGTAAAATGATTTGTGGCAAAATCATTCATGACAAAGAAAATTTGGTCAAGAGACTGAGTAAAAGGATTAGAATATTATGAATAGTCTCCATACTTAATATTCCTTTAAAAATATGTCTACCTTTCTCTGTGTTCATATATGTTTATGGGAGTTTTATCTAGAATATGTGATATGAATTTCTTGATTGTACACAAAACTATCTTATAAAAGCAAAACGATCAGGGATGGGGATGTGGTCAATGAAGCACTTGTGTTGTGTGCATGAGGTCTTGAGTTTGATCCCCTGCACCCTTGGAAAAATCTGAATGTGGTGGTGTGCAGTTGTACCTCCAGCTTAGAAAAGTGGAGACAGGAAGATTTTCAGTCTCACTAGCCAGGCAGCCAAGACTAATTGGTGAGACCCAAGGCCAATAGAAGACCTTGTCTCAAAAGATGTGTATGGTGTTCCAACATGGATTGTCTGCTGAGCTCCACACATGTACATACACACATACACACACACACACACACACACACAAATAAATAAATAAATATAAATAAAAATATTCTGGAAAACTGACATTGTCTGGCAAGAGACCCATATGTAGAGAATCCTACTGAGCCTACTCATAGCATTGTAGTTTAAATGATTTGCATTATTTCAAGATTAAACAAATTGTATATGACTTGGACTTGCGATTGAAATTTATCCCCATGTTACAGATAAAAGTGAAAGCTATAAATCACAAAGAAGAACAAATTCTCCAATAGTGTAATATAATAACATACCTTAAAATATGAGAAAAATAAATTTTGTTATATCAAGTAAAGCTTTCATTTGTGAATAGGCTACAATTGTCTCTACCAGATAAAATGTTTGCAGAACTTGGGCAGAATGAGTCATCATTCTAACACCAACACTCTTGGCAAAATGGAAAAAGAGGTAAACTTATTGAAATGCATCGATTGTTTTCTTTGCAGTATAACTTTTATGTTCTTTTGAAAGTTCCCTTTTCCTTTTATATAAGCCTGTGTAATAGTTACAAATAAAGAAGCTAAATGCTTTGCATACAGACACTAATGAGAGTTTCACAAAACAATAATAAATCAAGGGTCTTGGTAGGAAAAATGTTTCTTCAAAATGTTCCCTATCTGTAAGATTTGCCTCCTATGTTCGTGTGTGTGTGTGTGTGTGTGTGTGTGTGTGTGTGTGTGTGTGT
>NW_008330735.1:936792-957461 GCF_000622305.1 Nannospalax galili
TTTGGGGTCCACAAATTTATTATCAGTGTGAGAAAATATCCACTTGTCAGAGAATATAGGCAAAGCCTGAGAGAAGTCAGTGATTGTCTTCAGTAATTAATTCACAAACACACACACACACACAGAGTGAGAGAGAGAGAGAGAGAGAGAGAGAGAGAGCTTTTGCCAAACTATTCAAATAACCTTGCCAGAGAAGCTCACAAATCAGGAATTTCCTTAAAGGTGCTCCTCTACATTGTGTGTGGGAAATGTGTGCTAAGTCAACCCTAGGACTACAGTATTTACAAAGACTTCATCATAGGATTTGTATATGGAATGAAATGGGTTACCATTTTTACATGCACTGAAAATTTTTAAGTATCATTGGAACTTGATACTTTATAAGTATTGTTAGAAATCAAACTTCTTGATCCTATGGTAAATAATATACTACCACATCTGCAGATTTCAATTTTCTGTTCTCATCAAAATTTCTACCCAGAAATGCCTCTCACTTCTTTATGTCAAATTTACTCCACAAAAATGATTAGATTCCTACACTGGAATTCTTATGTTGCCTTGTTTATTTTATCAGGATACCTGAACTTTCCATTTTCTCTCTTCTGTTATAAGAAGTTGTTCCATTGCCTTTTGTTTGTTTGTTTCATTTGGACCATGGTTTTGTTGTGTGGTTCTTGCTGGTCTAGAACTCAGGACTTTACTTCATCAGCTTCCTAAGTACTACATACTGAGTACAGATCTTTGTCATTACTCCTAGCTCAGAGCATGGAGTTAGGTCTTGAAGTGGGGGATAAGAAGTAGTTGTCTTGGCTGGAGAGTTGGCTCAGTGGTGTATGCATGTAATTCCAGAGCTATCAGAAGCTGGGGGTGGAGACAGGTAGATCCCTGTATCAGGCTGACTGGCCTGACACTAGCTAAAACAGCTAGTTCCAGTCTGAGAGACCCAGTCTCTAAAAAATGAGGTAGAGAGTGATAGAGGAAGACACCTGAAGTTGACCTCTGACCTCCATACAAGCTTGTATGTGTGAGTACAACTACAATTAAACTCATAAGCCCCCCCCACACAGATGTTTGTTTTATTTTTGCCTCTATTCCTAGTTATACCTCCAAGTTATATTTTCTGAAGTAACCCCACAACACATTTCTATGAAATGTGATTCTTTTAGGATTTTGTAAGACTTACATGCACTTTTTAAAGTACAGGGTCCAGTGTTACACTGCCTATTGCATTGCCTCATGGGTCTTGTGAGCTCTCCACTCTATGAGGGAATCATACACCAGTCTTATCAGTGGCTCTTTTGAGTAAGGACAGCTACTGTGAATTCAAGACAGCAACAGTCATGCTACATCCAACGAGTGTGGGAACATCATCATTGTGGAGTGCGTAGTTTTTATGATCCTTCAATGTTGCTTTATGATCAGTTTTTATTTCTCTAATTTCCACCCAGGACATCAGTTTGTTTATTCTATCTATATAAAATAAAAATGGATATTAGTACAGGGTCAGGAAACAAGGAGTGGTTATTGAAGTATGTGCTTGTAATTCACTGTGATTAGACTATTTAATTACTCTTTTTGAACTTTTCTTTTGTCCTCTGTAAAATATTAATAAAGATCATATATCAGAGTGCAGATTTGAGAATTACTTATGTGTTTATGCGTGTGTGTGTGTGTATGTGTGTGTGTGTCTGTAGGATTTTGTCTGACAAAATAGCATTCAATGAATGTCACATACATCCTTGTAGTGTCCTTGTTCTCAACCTGTTTCTGATGACTGTATTACGTGGGCATTCTATAAGTAGAAACTTCCTTTTACCACTATTTCTTATACCTATGATGCATTTAATGCTGTTCTTAGGAGTTTGGAGAGGTAGAGCTTCCACTTCTAAACATCTTAAATGGTTGGTTAACATGCACAAGACCCTAGGTCCTGTCCCCACTACGCACTGACAAAAAATATTCAAAGCTATTCATTTTTAGCCAAAGTTATACAAATCACTTATTCTGGCCTTTTAGGAATGATGTAGTTTGACTGGAAACATACTTGATGTATTAGTCACTTTTCTGTTGCTGCGATAGAAACACTGACCCAAGCAATTTATAGAAGGAAGAGTTTATTTGAGTTTAAGGTTCCAGAGGAATTACAGTCCATCATGGCAGGGAGGCATGGTGGCTGGAGGTGGCTGGAGCAGGGGCAGCAGAAGCTAAGCTCCCACATTATCATGCAGGTACAGGAAGCAAGGAGATGACTGGAGATCTGGCAAGGCTTAATAACTCTCTAAGCCCACCCCCAATGATGTGCTTCCTCCAGGATAGCCACAGCTTCTAAAATCTCCCAAAACAGCACCATCATCTGGGGACTGAAATGTCCAAACCCTTGGAGCCTATGGGGGACATTTTCATTCAAACCACCACATTCCACCCCCTGGCCCCTGTAGGCTCATGACCATATAAAATGCAAAATGCATTTAGTCCAATCTTAAAAGTCCCCATAGTCATTATCAGTCTCAATACTATTCAAAAGTCCACAGTCTCTTCTGAGACTCAGGTAAATATTTGAACTGTAAACTTCTATAAAATCAAAAGACAAATTACATACTCCCAACATACAGTGGAACCGAATACACAGTACTGATAGGTAGAGAGTGGGCGGGAGCGAGCGGCACGGATGGAGGAGGCACCGAGGCACAGATTTATTTCGCACGGGGCACCTTTCCCTTGGGGAAGGGAAAGATGTCAGTGGAGGGAAAGATGTCAGGGAAGGGAAGGGGAAGGGAAGGGAAGGGAAGGGAAGGGAAGGATGACAGGGAGGGCAGGGAAAGATGTCAGGTAAAGGAAGGGAAGGGAAGGGAAGGGAAGGGAAGGGAAGGGAAGGGAAGGATGTCTGCGAAGGGAAAGATGGGTTGTGAGCTGGGACTTTACATATGGGGGCTTTAGGGTGTGGAAGGGGAGAATGTTTGGGGGAGAACTCAGGGAGGGGGAAGCAGGTAGGATTAGGGTGTGGAAGTGTTTTCTTTTTCCTCTTAAGATAAGAGGAACTCTGCTTATCTTTGGAGGTCAGAGGAAAGGCAGGCTGCTTCTCAGCAGAGTTTGTAGGTCCCTGTTGGGGAGGGGGGAGCTGCTATTTGGAACCCTAACAAGTACCATTCCAAAAGGGAAGAATTGAGGCATAGTAAGGAAATACTGGACCAAAACAAGACCAAAAACCAGCAGGGCAAACACCAAATCCAGTAGCTCCAAGTCCAACTTCTGGGACTTTACTTCCAAAGGGCTTAAGATGGCTCAACCTCTCTAGCTTTGCTGTGTGCAACACACATTGCTGCCTTGTGCTGGTACCACTCCCTGTGTGCAGGTCTTCTTGGCAGATGCCTCACAGCTCTGGCATCACGAACTTCTTGGGGGTCTCCATTGCCAACCAGGCTTCACCTGCACAGCTTCATGCAATGGCCTATCAGGGATTTCTCTAGGCAGGGGAACCCCTGCTTCATGCTGCCTGGCTTCCAAGACTCTCTGAAACTGTGGAGGAAAAATTGATGACCCCTTCACTCTTGCATCTTTCATGCCTCTAAAGCCAGCACCAGGTGAATAACAATGCCAAGTTTGACTGCAAGTTTGGGGTGGACTCCAGCCTGCTTTATCCATTTTAGAAGCTTTTCTCTTCAGTGGTCCTTGCAGCATTTTCCTTTCACAAGTTGGAGGCTTAAGTAGGTGTGGTCTTGCCCTAGAGGTACTCTCTCCATTATTTAAGTGTGACTCTCTAGGCCCCTCCTTAATCACTTGCATCTACTTAATCACTTTAATCTCCTTATCAAAGGGATCTTCTCCATCACATGCCAGGGCTCCAACATTGATCTTCCTAGTGCTCTTTTTTAATCCAAACTGTATTTTTTTCGGCCCCATTTGCTCTCTTTCACTGTAGATCTGCATAATATTCACCACTAATAGCCATGCCACCATTTCTACATTAGGCTGTCTTGAAATTTCTTCCACCTGAAAAATTAATCCATGGCTTTTCAACTTAGCCTCAGGCAAGCTTTTTGGCTGAGGGCAGACTCCAGTCAGACTCTTTGCCAAAATATCCTAATTAAGTCCTTATTTCCCTCTGGAACTACATTGTTCCAAAGCACTGCTTTCTTGCAGGTGCCTACAGAATGGCCTGTTAAGCTCCGCTTACAACAATCAACCACTTTTCTAGCCCAAACTTCCAAAGTCTTCCACATTTCTTCATAACCCAACATGGTCAGGTTCTACACAGCCAACAGCCCACTTTCTGGTACCAATTACTGTCTTAATCACTTTTCTGTTGCTGTGATAGAAACACTGACCCAAACAATCTATAGAAGGAAGAATTTATTTGAGCTTACAATTCCAGGGGAATTACAGTCCATCATGGCAGGGTGGCATGGTGTCTGGAGGTGGCTGGAGCAGGAGCAGCAGAAGCTAAGCTCTCACATCATCACACAGGCACAGGAAGCAAGAAGGTGACTGGAGATCTGTCAAGGCTTAATAACTCTCTAAGCCCACCCCCAGTGATGTGCTTCCTCCAGGATAGCCACACCTTCTAAAATCTTCCAAAACAGTGCTCATCATCTGGGGACAAAATGTCCAAACCCTTGGAGCCTATGGGGGACATTTTCATTCAAACCACCACACTTGAAAATTGTTAATTTCTTCACCTCTGTTGTCTCCTTTTCACCTTCCTTCACCCTGGATTCTACTGAATATTACTGCCCCTCTACAGGCACATCCTGCCTTATACCTATGCCTTTATTGTGGCTTAGTTTCCTTACACTTAATTCATGCATTCAGAAGAGGGTGATTTTATTCTGTGTGCTATGTATTAAGTATGGCACTGGAGGCACAGATGCCCAGGGCACCTTCCAAAGGTATTTTTTAGGAAAATATGTTAAGACTTCTAGAGTGAAAAACAGTATGAGAGCCAAGACCATGTTTATTTTTGTCTGTTCTTTTGTTTCTAGCTTTTGGAACAGTACTACAAGAATATTAAGGACTCTCATAATTGTTTGATAAAATTTGAGAGAGATGGAACAAGGAAAAATGGAATAAAAGCATGAGACAATGTGCATGTTTACCAACCTCAGCAGTTATGACTGGGGAATATGTTGTAAATTTTGTGTCTGAGAGAAATGGGAAATGATATTTAAAAGAAAGACAGGGACTAGAAAATGAAGACTGATGTCCATTATGCCTAGGTGTTTGGATCCTGTTTGGTTTAGAAAACCAGAGAGGAGAATTAAATGAAGATATCACACACACACACACACACACACACACACACACACACACACACATGTTACTTTAGAAATGATATCATGCTAACAGTATAGCAAAAAATTAGAAGAATGGAGGCATGCATGTTAGGTCTGAACTCAGTTTATAGTAAAACACAGGGTTATGAGATTCCAAACTAAAAGTGGAAGTGAAAGCGTTCATAATATTTACATGCTGAAATCAATGTGATTTTGTGACCAGTTTGCTTTGGAAAATATAGGAGGGTGAGAAAATAGGGTGAGCAGGGAGTTCTGAGCAGCCTTCCCAGGCCCAGTTGAAAGTTAGCTTCCTCCTGTTTAGTACATTTCCTATTTATTGATTTGAATCAATTTCAGTTTTTTTTTCTAACTTGTAGAATGTTAAGAATGTCTTTTTTATATTGTGGATTCCATTTTACTGGTATCTCACTTATATCATGCTCAAATTCCCCCATCAGACTGGAAGGGCCTTATGTATTATCATTGCATTGCTTCCTATGGCTGTTTTGGTAATGAATGCACAGTGCTTATACGAATTAAGAATGAATGTCATAGATATTTAAATTATCTTCTTAAACATCCCCTTGGTTAATATATGCTTTGCACATTTCAGGAATTCATAATGGAATTTCTTGTTAGCAGGTGAAGTTTAACTGAAAATATTTTTTAAAACAATTTTTTTTCTAAAAAAATCAAAATTAGCTATTGCAAGGAAAAAAAATTCTTAGGAATAAATCTTAAAGTGAAGCCAGGCCATATTGTTTCTAAATTCAGATGGTAGCTTACTATTAAAAATCTTGCACAGATTGGAAATGACTAATCAACATTAGGAAAATGTAATTGAAAGTTCTACCCCTCATACTGTTCATGACTAAAAATGTCTTCATGTCCAATTGTAATATTGTTTTTCCAAATGTGAAATTTGTAGTGATTAGAAGTGTTGCATTTAAAAGAAAAAAAAAAAGCATCAGTTTCCTAGTCTGTCTTAACCTTGGGGTAAATACTATTATTTCTTTCAGTTGCCATCTTGAGTGAGGAGCCTTAACTGAGTCTTTGAGACTCCCAACTTGGGAGGTATGCAAAGGCAGGGCTAAGTATAATCTAGAATGCTGAAGCAGAATTATGATTAGGGAATTGAATTTAAAGTATTTCTGATTAGCTCTACCCACCCATGATCCTTTAGCTTTAACTATATCATTTTAATTTTTGTTGCCATTATTTTAGATTTTCAAATATCAACTTGAAAGGTATAACATGTGAGTTAAGTCTGTCTTCATCAGCATCTATGACAAGTAATGGGAAAATATTTATACCAGACAACCTACAAAATGTTTGTTCATTTTTACAATTTTATTCAACAGGCTTATCTTCATAAGTTTTAAAAGATAAAGTATTTACAGGGGCTGGAGACATGGCTCAGCAGTTAAGAGCATTGACTGCTATTGCAGAGGACCTGGGTTTGGTTCCCAGCACCCACATGGCAGTTAACATCCATCCTTAACTCCAGGTCCAGAAAATAGGACACCCTCTTCTGACCTTCAGGGGCATTGCATGACATGGATGCACTTAAATAAATCTATTTTATATACATAAAATAAAAGTAATAATTAAAACAGACTTACATAGTTAAATGATAGAACAGTAGTTTTTAACATACATTGAAGATTTGGGGAAGACGCTCTCACTTTTACTTTACCCATATTAAGAAAAAAAATTTCTAAAGACAACTTTTTATTTCAGTGGCAATATGTAATTTTGACAGGGGAGTACTATGGGATGAAATGGGGGGAAATATCACAGGATCAGGGATTTAGTACTAGCATGATCCTTGACTAGTTTACTTCTCTGGACTTCTGTCTCCTTATAAGCCAAATGATTATCATAGCCAGTTATATCACTTTGAGTGCTGAAATTTGTTGTGTGTTCTGTGTCCAAATCAGGCTGGTAGCTATTGTTCAGTTATTTATTAATTTTAAAGAAAGAAGGTACAACAGGATCATTTCTGTGATTTTAGATATATGGAAATAAAATATCACTTAGTTGTATTTCATTTAAAAGAGCTAACCTAAAGTAAATCCTCATTTTCTCATTTTAAATGCATAGGAAGCCAACTGACAAAACATGATTGTAAGCTTTATTGCATTGTGGTCTGATAGAATGCATGAAATTATTTCAATCTTTTTGTATTTGTTGAGGTTTGTTTTCTGCCCCAGTATACAGTCGATTTTGTAGAAGGTTCCATGGGGTGCTGAGTAGAAAGTATGTCCTTTGGTGCTTCAGTGGAATAATTGACAAAACATGATGTTACAGAGTTAAATAATACAATGAATTATAAATCATCGATATTCTTGAAGAGTTGTTTTTTTAATGAATCTATTGGTACTGATACTAAATTTCAAAATTGTCTTAAGCTGAATTATGTCTATTTGATGTGACTGATGCTCACAAATAATTTTGTCCTTTCACATGGTGCCCTGGGGATGCTTAACTCCTTTTTTCTCATCACATCACTAAGTTCAGACCTGCCACTCTGTACTAATGCCTCCATATTAAGTTGGAGGTAAAGCTTATCTTTTTCTTTAAATCTCTTTAATTTTGATACTGCCACCCAATCTGACCATGCTGCATTTTATTATTCTCTCCAGGCCACATTTGGCTTTCCCTAAGGTCCCTTTTGCTTTACCCTGCATGTGTCTACCAAAAACAGAAGTCATGCTGTTGTTGTGACACAGAGGGACATAGAAATCTTGTCTTAACTGAGAATGTATAATAGGGCTCATCCAGCAAACTGCTCCAGGATTTTATAATAGTTAAGTCATGGTTTGTCTATCGTGGTTTTTTTTTTTTTTAACATGGTTTCGATTTTCTTTTCCCAGAAGATCATTTTCTCACTATCCATAAGAAGGCAAACTTTTTATGTGGGATTTGGAGATTGTACACCACACCACCAGATCTAAGTTGGGGAGGGGTTTGGTCTTTCTGGGCTTCACAAGATTGACTCTTGACCACCTTTCTATGAATGGCACAGCACATAGTAATGCAGCTTGACACAGAACCTGGGCAGCACATAAGCTTGAAAGACACTTTCTTTGGAAATGTCCCTGACAGCAACAGCCTCTACTGTGTTCTGAATAAAAAACTTCAAAATGGCCTTGTCCTTGGGCTCTCACAGGGCACAGTTCACATGAGAGGTCAGTTCTTATGTGGCCAGTGACCTTTTTGTTGTGATTGTTGTTGATGATTTTTGGTCATCTTGAAGCCAGGACCTGAGAAAAGAGGATGGATTGTCTTTTTCTATCTGTCTTCTACACAATTACAGAGAACTCTCTCTTCTTAAAAGATGGTATCTGTGCCAATCAACTAGCATTTTCTATTTATTTTTGCTAAAAGATATGGTACTACTTTGTAATAAAAGATGTTTTAGGATGGTCTCCAAACTGAAAGGATTTTTTTTTCCTTTCACTATACAAAATTTCCCAAGAAACTTATATTTTAAAGCTCTAGATTACCTAGGCACCTGCCTAGAAGGAGAAGGAGGGTGGCAGGAGAAAAGTACATACACCTTGAAACTCATTCTGGCACAAGGAGTGGGAGGAACCAGAAGAAGAAAGCCAGATAGAGACAGGTTGCATATGTG
Source organism: Nannospalax galili (assembly GCF_000622305.1). Lineage (NCBI taxonomy): Eukaryota > Metazoa > Chordata > Mammalia > Rodentia > Spalacidae > Nannospalax > Nannospalax galili. The sequence goes on from NW_008330735.1 coordinate 945,700, forward strand.
TGTGTGTGGGGGGTATGTATGAACAACTGAACTTTCCTACTTAACTTTTATAAAGCCATCTCTGCTATGATTCCTCTTGTGACGTTCATTTTTTTTCCCTCTTCTCTATTCTTCCATTTTTTATTTCGTTTGGGAAGAACACTGGTGAGATTTACAATTGGTGAGCTTAGACATCATTTCATCTCCTTGCTAATATCATCTTAAGCCACATTATCTCTTGACCTGACGTTTCTCTTTAGGAAAAACTGAATAATTGTCTGTTTCTTTCCAGGGTTCCCATTAGACAAAGTAGAGAAACTCTCATGCTTGGTAAACTGTAAAGCAACTTTCAAATAGATATTTTAATCATTTCTGAGGACATAAAGTAGTGGAAGATATAACAAGAGTTTCTTCTGTGGTTGTAGCTTAGTCTAACCCTAGTTTCCATATTGCAACTTCTACTGATACCAATTTCTCAGTTATAAAGAGGGTATGTGGTTCTACTTACAAAGTCTTTGGGATAACCAGAAATACATTATATTCCCATTTCTTCTCAGATGAAAACATTGAAACTCACAGAGCTAAAATGATGTGGTAGTATTATGCAATTAAGAAGTGAAATAATCAAAACAAATTTGGAATCAATAGTCATTTGTTTGTTTTTAAGATAGGCAAGTTATAGTAGGAAATTCTGAAGCAACAATTACATATAAACTTAGAGCATGAGATTACATGTGAAGCATTTATACAAGGGGCATATAGAAAGATTCACTTGATATATTGATTTGTACTTGTGAATTTTTTAAGCAAAATTAATTGATCAGTTTCCTATTTAGTCTCAATTTTTAAGGATAAAAATGTGATGTAATATCATATTAGTATCCTGGGAGAAGGAAAAACTAATTGGAAACTTGCTTTTCAATATAACACTGGTTACTTGTGAGTAATGCATATGGTAATTTTATTTAAATTTATTAGTTTTTGTTTTATGGGTATGACTTTTTTGTCTGCATGTGTGTAAGTGTACCCATGTTGTAAAATGGCTGTGGAAACCAGAAGAGGGCCTTATATTCCCTGGAAATGGTGTTATAAACAGTTGTTAGCCACCATGTGCGTGCTGGGAACCAAACCTGCATCCTCTACAAGAGCAGACAGTTCTCTTAACCACTGAGGCATCTCACCAGCCCCCATATGGTAAATTTTAAAATGAGAGTTTACTGCTCCAATCACCTATTAGCAAGAACATGTGGTAGTGTTCCTTACAATTTGGTCAAATAAAATTACCAAGAGATTCCAGATCCAGTTACTATTTTGTGTGTATAGATTGATCAAATATTTAAAGATATATACTTAAATACAATATATTCTATTGCTTGCAAAAATATTATTGACAAACCTTTCACTCTTCAGAGTGTCATAGTTTAGATGAGAAATAACATTCAATTAGGTAGATCTGAATAGTTTTTTCTCTTTTAATACCATAAAGAAATCTAAAGCTACTGGAATTTTGAAACTTTTAGTGATGTTTTTTCAAAGGCAAGGTAAATCTAAAGTAGTGTCAAGCTTAGACTTTGCCATGTGTTTTGATTTAAGAACACTTGAGCTTTGTTAATTTTTAAGGTTCTATTTTGTTATATGACTTTTTAAGTATATTGATCCTCCTTTGTATTCTCCCTCTTCCTCTGTCCATGAATATTTAAATTTCATAGAAAGCATTTAATGAAATTAGAATAAAGTGAGCCACAGCAATTTTAAGCCATCTCCAAATGTTGAGAACTTATTGGAAATATCATTACCATCTTGAAGCTATAACGCTTTAAAAGCCTGCATCACAGCAGTGTGGCCAGCGTGACCTTGTGGTGAAATATTAAGGTGTTCTGGTTTTCTACAGTATGCATGGACTTGTTTTACTGATACTCTGATCAGATTTTGTTTTTTGTTTGTTTGTTTGTTTGTTTGTTTTTAATAGTGATCGCACAAAATAAAGCCCAATCTCACACAAAAAAATGAGCTCTAGCTCTTTCCGACACACAGGCTTACCTCTCAGGGTAAGTTGATTGTGCCCTCTGCGCCTTGACTCTCCCAGCCTCACTCACCCTCCCCAGACTACTATACCCAGCCAAAATGTCTAGTATAGTCGAAGGGGAAAGAAAAATCTTCCATGACATAAATAGGCTGAAAGAATTCATGTGCACAAAACCAGACCTTCAGAGAGTTCTGGAAGCAATACAAAGAGCTGAAGAAAGGAATGACTATACCCAAGGGGTTGTGGAAAGAAATTCAATGAAGGTGTAACTGTGGAAAAGTACAGCTATATCAAGATGTAAACAGAAATAAAAATGACAGGATTCAATGCTCATCTAATACTCATCTTTCATTAATAACTTTAAATATTAATGGACTGAACTCCCCAATGAAAAGACACAGACTAGGTGAATGGGTTAAGAAACAAAACGCATCTTGTTTTTGTCTGCAAGAAACTCATCTCACTTTCAAGGACAGACACTATCTTAAAGTGAAAGGATGGAAAAAAATATACAAAGCAAATGGTACTAAGAAAAAAGCAGGTGTAGCAATTCTAATATCTGAAAAAATAGACTTTAAACTAAAACTAATCAGAAGAGACAAAGAGGGTCACTTCATTCTGACCAAAGGAAAAATAAATCAAGAAAATATTACAATCATGAATATATATTCACCAAACTCTGGTGCACCCAACTTTATATAAACAATACTACAGGACTTTAAGACCCTGATTAATACAAACTTCTTGACCTCTCTTTAAAAAATTCTTCAGTGACTTCTTTTTTAAAAGATTTCTTTTATTTTTAATTATGTGTGTGAGAATGTGTATGTGTGAGTGCAGGTGCCCACAGAGTCCAGAAGAGGGTGTCAGGATCCTGGAATTACACGCAGTTTTGAGCCTCCATGTCGGGGCTGGGAACCAAACTCTGGTTCTCTGTAAGAGTAGCAAGTGTTCTTAACTGCTGAGTCATCTCTCCAGACCCTGGTTCTTGGCTGTTATTCAAAGATATGAAATAAAAGCACACACTGACTTGCACACGTAGCAAGGAAACTCTAAAGCAAAGCAATAGAAAACATCAGAATCCACTGCAAGGGAGCAGCCACATGAGTGAAGGTACTCGGCGGCCCTCATTATGGGTCAGGGCTTCCTTTTATGGGGTTAGAGGAGTTCAGTTGCTAAGGACATTATAGCATAGGCAGTTCTCTGCTTTGATTGATAGCTCTAAGTGCCCACATCAAAAAATTGGAAAGAACACAAATAAATGACTTAACATTGCAATTCCACACACTTGAAGAGCAACAGCAAATGAAAACCAACCCAGCAGACAAGAATAAATAACAAAAATCAGGGAAGAAATTAATGAAATTGAAACAAAGTAAACAGTACAAAGAATCAACAGTTCCAAGAACTGGTTCTTTGAAAAGATAAACAAGATTGACAGACCGCTAGCCCAGTTAACCAAAGAAATAAAGATCACCTCCAAATCAACAAAATCAGAGGTGAAAGGGAAAATATCACAACAGACACCAGAAAGATACAGAACATTATAACAGAATACTTTAAAAATCTATATGCTACTAAATTTGAAAACCTAAAAGAAATGGATGGATATCTAAAGGCATGGAAACCACCAAAACTAAACCAAGAAGAGATTAACGGCTTAAACAGACCCATAACACAAAAAGAAATGGAAACAGTAGTACAAAACCTCCCACCTAAAAAAAAAAGCCCAGGACCAGATGGATTTACAGCAGAATTCTATCAGACATTTAAAGAAGATCTACATCCAATATTACTTAATTTATTCAAAAAGATGGAAACGGAGTGAGAATTTCCAAATTCCTTCTATGAAGCCAGCATCACTCTAATACCAAAGCCAGGTAAAGATACAACCAAAAAATAAAACTATAGACCCATATCCTTAATGAATATAGATGCAAAAATTCTCACCAAGATACTTGCAAACCACATGCAGACACACATAATAAAGATCATCCACCATGATCAGGTCGGCTTTATCCCAGAGATGCAGCTGTGGTTCAACGTATGTAAGTCAATAAACATCATAAATCATATAAATGGGCTCAAAGACAAGAACCAGATGGTCATCTCAATAAATGCAGAGAAGGCCTTTGACAAAATTCTACATGCATTTAGGTTCAAAGTCCTAGAGAGAATTGGAGTGGAGGGAACATACCTCAACATAATTAAAGCCATATATAACAAACCCACAGCCAACATCATTCTAAATGGAGAAAAACTGGAAGCATTCCCATTGAAATCAGGAAGCAGACAAGGCTGTCCACTATCTCCACTTCTCTTTAATAAAGTGCTTGAAACTCTTGCAAGAGCAATAAGGCAAGAACAGGAAATTTTGGAGTAATAATTGGAAAAAAAAGAGATCTAATTATCCATTTTTGCAGGTATATCTCAGAGATGCCAAAAATTCCACCAGAAAACTCCTAGAAATTATTATCAGGTTCAGTAAAGTGGCAGGTTACAAAATTAACCTACAAAGTCTATAGCCTTAGTATATAACAATAAAAAGCAATCAGAGAAAGAGCACATGGAAACACTCCTCTTCACAATAGCTGAAAAAAATAAAATATCTCAGGAATAAATGTGACCAAAGACATTAAAAGAGCTCTACAATGAAAATTTTAAATCATTAAAGAAAGAGATTGTGGAAGACATCAGAAGATGGAAGGACCTCCTATGCTGATGGATTGGAAGAATTAATATTGTGAAAATGACCATCCTACAAAAAGTCATTTAAAGATTCAACACAATGACAATCAAAATCCCCGTGACATTTTTCACAGAATTGGCAAAAGCCATCCTAAGATTCATATGGAACCCAAAAGACCTCAGATAGCCAAAACAACCCTGAGCACTAAGAGCAATGCCGTGGGATTACTATACCAGATTTTAAGCTGTGTTACAGAGCTGTAGTTATAAAAACAACATGGTACTGGCACAAAAATAGACCCATAGGTCAATGGAACTCAATTGAAGACCCAAATATGAATAAATGTGATTTCAGCCACCTGATATTTGACAAAGGGGCCAAGAATATTTACTGGAGGAAAGACAACATGTTCAGCAAATGGTGCTGGCAAAACTGGATCTCCACCTATGGAAGAATGAAACTAAACCCCTATCTTTCACCCTGCACAAAAGTCAATTCCAAGTGGATCAAAGATCTCAATGTAAAGCCTGAAACTCTGAAACTGTTAGAAGAAAACACTGGAAAAAACCTACAAGATATAGGTGTAGGAAAGGACTTTGTAGGAAAAGATTTTCTAAGCCAGACATCAATTGCTCAGGAAACAAGTGCAAGAATTAACAAGTGGGACCTCATTAAACTAAAAAGCTTCTGTACATCAAAGGAGGTAACCAGGGAAGCGATCAGAAAACCCACAGAACGGGAGAAGATATTTACCAACGAAACAACCGACAGAGGTTTAATATCCAGAATATATAATGAACTCAAAAAACAGAAAATCAAGACAAGAAGAAACCCAATTAAAAGATGGGCTAAGGAGTTGAAATGGCTATGAAGCATCTTAAAAGATGTTCAACATCACTGATAGTTAGGGAAATGCAAATTAAACCCACTCTAAGATTTCAACTTCCCCCAGTCAGACTGGCTAAGATCAAGAGAACAAATAATACCAAATGCTGGAGAGGATGTAGGGAAAGGGGAACACTCATCCACTGCTGGTGGGGCTGCAAACTGGTTCAACCCCTATGGAAAGCAGTGTGGAGAACTCTTAAAAAACTACAAATGAACCTACCATTTTACCCAGTTATACCACTCCTTGGCATACACCCAAAGAACTCATCCTATTGCAGACACACTCACTGGTACATCAATGTTTGTTGCTGCTCTTTTCCCAAGAGCTAAGAGATGGAAGCACCCTAAGTGTCCCTCAGCTGACTAGTAGATAATGAAAAGGTGGGTCATTTATATGATAGAGTTCTCAGCAGTAAAGAAAGATGAAATTATGAAATTTGCTGGTGACATATGTTCTCCCTCATATTTGGATCCTAGAACCAAACCCTGATAAGTGAGTATGTATACAGGCATAACTACAGGAACCAGGATAATGGAAAGTAAACAGGGAAGAAAAGGAAAAGAAATAACCTGAAAGAGAACAGTAGGAATCAGGCCTTAGTAAGGGAGGTATGGATAAAGATTGGGTTAATTTTTGAGAGGGAGGAGGGAGGGGTATACAAGGAAACTAGGGGATAAAGGGAAAGAAGGAGCTCAAGAGAAGTAGGACCACAGAGAAGGGTATTATTAAGGGAGAAAGGGGGGGGGGAAATGGGGGCACCTTAATTGGGAAAACTGTGGTGGAGTGGTAAGATAATGCGAGAGATAATGCCTGGCTAGTTTTGAAAACCAGAGGGAACCATATTACTCTTATAACCTACTGACAAATTATACGAAGCAGATCAAGAAATATATTATCTAGGTAAGGTTTATCTGAGAACAGTTGGTCTTTGCCCAAGATTTATGTACATGACACACAGTAATTAAAAGTACCAGACTGGTGGAACTAACCTTCTTAGATGCTTAAGCGATATACTTTGAAGCCTATAATAATTTGGTCAGAGGGACATAAAGGACAGTTTTTGCTCCTTGCCCTCCTAGGTTGACTAGTTCCAGGCAACTATGAGCACCTCTCAAAATGTCCTGTAATGGTCATGGGTCACCTCTCCTCTTGATCAAGGAGGCCGAGGAGACCCCACGAGATAGACTTGAACCAGTGTCCAGTCTGCAGATAGGAGGGTCAACACAGAAGAATCACTTCCTCCATGCTTCCAAGCGAAGCCAACCATGGTTGAGCAGGACATTTGACTTAATCTTCACATAGGTGGAACTGGTGAAAGAAAGGAGCCAGGTGTTGTAGTCTCCCTGCAGGTCCAGCCTAGGTGAGACTCAGGGTCCTGTCAGGGAGGGGATGAGTGGGGTGGAATCCACACTCAGACCCTGGGGGTCGGGTTGAAGCAGGCACTAGGCTATGTACTGTAGACTCGTTTATTGTGGATATGGGACTGCCTTATATACCCCTCTCCCAATGTCCCTTTGGCCCCAGTTGGCCTTCTCGGGTCATGTCTGATCCTCATTGACTATGTCTAGCTATCTTGCTTCAGCCATCTCTATGTCCTTTGCCAGTATACAGGTTTGACTCAACCGGATGTTTTTGGCATATTTGCAGATCACTCGCACTGGTTTTTTAGGCTGTGCTTCCTCCTACATATCCACCCTTTTTGTTTTTAAATGCAGAGCTTAACACAGTGAGAGCCCGTGTTCTATAGCCCAGACATTGTTGACCTCACTTCTGGTGTCCCAACATTTGACTGTGCCTGTCTTAGGTTTTCCTGATTTGCAGGATCTTACCCATCATTGACTAACCAGCTACCAAGGGGATAAACCACGTAGTGTTAGCTAAAGGTGGTAGGGCTTAGACTATTGAATGTTGGATAGATAACAGCCAGTCATGCAGCATTTGTGGAGGAGGTCCAGGTCTTGCTCTATCATAGACGATAGCCTGGAGAACTTTAAGGACAGCTCTGTTAATTTGTTTTTCTGATCAGGTATACTTTACAAGACATCTAGTAAGGAGTATAATTAACATTCCCACCATTCCTATGAGTCCCCATGTAACTATTCCCACCCGGCTGAAGATACCCTTGAAGCATTCCAAACTTGAATCCTCTAGTCTTTAAGAGTGCCTTGAGTGCTGCAGTTTGTGGCTCCCTGCATTTTGGTGAAAGATTGCCCATCTTGGGAGAGCTTGGTGAAGGGATTCTCGCCACAGAAGTAGAAGGCAAAGGTAACCACTAAAAGGGCACAGATAGAGCAAACGAGGACAGTGAGCCACTCTGACGTGAACTGCCCCAACATGAAAAGGTGTATTGGATCCAAGTGTCTTGTGCTTAGTGAGGGACATCCGAGGGCTGTGAAACCCAGAGTTGTATGCTCACACGATGTCTCCAGGACAGGCAACGGGATTGACTGAGGCTTGGGCTCTGAGTTCAGGGTGGATCAACCCTATGTGAACTCACCAGGACGAGCCAAGGAGTGAAAGGGGCCAACGTGGGCTTCGGGACCACACGGCAGAATGTGCCTCCTGATCTAAGAACAAATATGACAAACAGGGTTGAGGGGACAGAGGAGGGGGCCACTTGCTCACCCTCGAGCAGCCGAAGGTACAGACAAAACGCTGGGCCTACTCACCGAACTTGGGGGCATCGCCATTTCCAAGGGGGCTGAGAGTCCCTGTTTAGGCACCAGATGTTGTAGTCTCCCTGTAGGTCCAGCATAGGAGAGACTCAGGGTCTCGGCCAGGAGGGGGTGTGCAGTGCAAAGTCAACACACAGACACCGGCAGTCGGGTTTCCAGGCACTAGGTGAGGTGCTGCAGACTCGTTTATTGTGGATATGGGACTGCCTTATATACCCCTCTCCCAATGTCCCATTGGCCCCAGTAGGCCTTCTCTGGTCATGTCTGTGTCAGCCGTCTCTATGTCCTTTGGCAGAATACAGGTTTGACTCAACCAGATGGTTTTTGGAGCATTTGCAGTGAGCCTGCACTGGTTGTTCAGGCTGTATTTCCTCCTACAGCCAGGGACTCCTCCCAAGCCCATGTGCCCCCTGAGGAACAGACCCTCAAATGACCTTAAAAGTAAAAATAAATTGGTTTATCTGGGCCAACTCTATGGCCTTAAACATTCAAAAGGAACATATAACCAAAGATTAAAGGGGTCCATATAATTTCTTAAGAGTCCATATGCACAGCTCAAGGCTACATAACAAGCAACAATGCCAAATAGGAGATACCTTCTTTTGCGTTGTTGGCCAGGGTGATCAAAGGGACTCCCAAATAGTAACTCAGCATAGAACTGGGAAAATGAACAGCAGACCTTAATCTTATCTAAAGGAGTATTGACAACTGATTGCTGCTAGAAGAGGAACGGCTGACCTTCTTAAAACAAAGACTTTGAGATAGGCTGACTAGATTCACCAGAAGGGCAAGTAGTGGGGATTGGCTGGGGTGCCAACAACACAGCAGACAGAAGCAGGGATATCAGAGTATAAGGGCTCTAGTGGGTGGAGGGAGGCTATGGGAGGGTGCCATCTGGGAAATGGGTGTATAGTTGAATAAGATGGTTTGGGATGTTCTCTGTGATATACACACACACAGAAAAATCAACAAATTTTAAAAAATATATTTGAGGAGGAAATGTGGAAATTTGCATCATGCTAATTCAGGTGATAAACATTACCATTGAAATCTACCTCATGACTTCATAGACATACACAGGCACCAAGGATCCGAGTGCAACTGATTATGACTAGTAATAATCAGATGCATACAAATTAGAGATGCACACACCAACATCTCAGTGTTAGTAGCAAAAACAATGAGTCTTTCTGCAAGGAACAGTATATTCTAAAATGAAATGGAAATATTTTTTAAAGTTAAAAAAACTCATTCAATTTTATGTCTTACAGGGCTTATACTGAGTTCAGTATTGTATAACCGTATTAACTCAACTGTGAACCTAGAAACGTGCACCCACTTGTGAAAGAGATGTAGTCTTGCTCTGGAGTATGTTGCTGAATATGTTAAATATGTAATGAAATGCTAATCATGTTCTTATTAAAATTTTTAAAAATAATGATAAAAAATAATTAGAAGATACGACAAACATTACCATTGAAATCTACCTGATGACTTTATATCCATGCTCAGATTCCAAGGAGCTCAGAAAGTAACCGACTGTCACTAGTAATAATCAGATATATAGAGATTAGAAATGCTTTTGCAAACATTTTAATGTCAACTGCATTGAAAATGAATTTTTATTTATGAAGTGTGTGTTTTAATAATGAAATGGAGATCTTTTTTAAAGGTTAAACTCTCATTTAATTATGTCTTACAGGTCTTATACTGAGTTCAATGTTGTATAACTGTATTAACTCAACTATGAACTTAGAAACTTGTACCCACTTGTGAAAGAGATATACTCTTGCTCTGGAGTGTGTTACTGAATATGTTAAAGCTGTAGTGAAATGCTTCTTCTAAATGCTTCTTGTAAAAAAATAGTTTTATTTTAAAAAAAGAATAAAAAATGTGAACTGATGGCAAAAGTACCATTTCCCCTTTGTTTTTGTTTCCAGAATTGTGATTAAAACTAATGATTGAAAAGAAAGAATTAGTTGTGTTCTTTACTCATGCTAAAGGTAATTTTCTTTTTCTGTGTTGTTTAGGTTATTGTAGATATGACATTTGGCTCAGGAGGACATTCAAAAGCCATTCTACAGAAGGAACCAGATATTACCCTGTATGCCTTAGACAGAGACCCAACAGCTTATACAATAGCCAAACAGCTTGCACAGTTGTATCCGTAAGTAATGCTCTTGTTTATTCATTTAATTTTGGTGCTGAGTTTTACAAGGTTTTGTCTACCACCCTGGAACTTATTTTATTCTGTATGGTGTATTGTTTTACTCCACTGACTATTTTACTGCTTGCCTCCACCAAAGAAAGAAATAATGTAAATAATGTTCTAGTGCCACATAAGAAATTGCATTACTGCATATACTCTAAATCTGTGGGAATAATCGCAATAATATACATGAACAGTATTTTGACAAGTAACTTTAGTCAAAAAGATTCTTAGTTGGTATAGTGGCATTTGCCTATAGTACATGCTACTTACCAGGCTGAGGCAAGAGCATCTCAATCTTGAAATACTAGTCTGAGGAACATATCAAAATACTCTCTCAAATGACAACATGATACAATTAAAAAAAATTTACAAGTTACTGTCCAAGAATTTAGCAGAATAACATATGTGAGATATTTTTTGAACACCTAAGATTGTGTACATCAAAATAGTGCATTTGCTTTCTCTGAATTACTTCTGAAATTCACATATAGACTTAAGATTGATTTATACTTTTGCTAGCAGTTGTGGACTATCATTGTGGCCACTTTAAAATACATAAAATAGGGTCAGTGAGATGATTCGGCAGATAAGGGTATCTGACTACATAAATTCAATTCTTACTGCATAGAAGAAGGAGAGAACCAATTTTTACAACATGTTCTTTCACCTCCACATACATGCCATGGCATACCCATATGTGTGCACACTCAAAATTAAATAACAAATAAATAAATAAAAATTTAAATACATAAAACATTGACTTAATGGGAAATCTTCCTTTAAAGAAAAAGTTTGACTTGGACAGTAAAATCTATATTGTATGTTGTTTGAAAGCCATTACTATAAAAGAGAAAGTATCTGGGAACTAAGGTGACTGCCTAAAGTCTGTTTTCAAGAATGGAGAAGTTTTATATTCTCTCATTCTCCAGGATCTGTAATAAAGAAACTAGATGGGAAATTCAGGGATAATTTGAGTTTATGTGAAGTAGGTTTTTTTTTTTTTTTTAAATTTTTAATTGAATTTTTGTGTATTTCAGACATAAAATCATCTTTATACCTCCTTCCCCTTTGGCACCCTCCCATAGCCACCCCTCCCCCCACTGGACATTCTGTCCTTTGTATTACCTGTTACCATCCACTGTGTTATCAGTGCCCCCAGCTATTCCCCAGTGCTAGTCCATCCCCTTAGTCTAGTCAGTCTATCTAGAGTTCCTTGTTTTAGGAAGATCAGCTCTACCTCATCTAGCAGCAATCAGTCACCAACATTCCTTTAGATAAGATTGGGGTCTGCT
>NW_008330735.1:958046-967180 GCF_000622305.1 Nannospalax galili
TTTATGTGAAGTAGGTTTTTTTTTTTTTTTTAAATTTTTAATTGAATTTTTGTGTATTTCAGACAGAACATCTTAATCTATCTTAATCTTCAAACTCCCTTTCCCAGCAATGGTGTCAGCATACACAAGACCTATGCGAATTTAAGGAGACAAAACTTGTGCACAGCACGGTGGACATGGGCAACAGGCACCAATCTTAGTAGTTAACTAGTTTTCACAAGTTGTAGCTGTCCAAAAACAAAATGTTCTCTTTGATGAAATGGCAAAACATGGCCATGGAAATGTTAATCAGAGACTAAAACTGTATAAAATCTTTAGTAATAAAATAAAAAATATTTCTCCTTTTTTGCATGTTTTTAAAGTGAATTTTTGTGATTTTCATAGAACATAGTTTGGTGGCATTTAGATCTGCTCTTCGCTCACCCCCTTAACCCTCACTGCCCCTTGACCAATCTAATGAACTCTCCGTGTATACAGTATGGTCCATAGAGTATGACTGTGTCCCTCAGTGTCCTTCATGGGACCCACCAAAATTCCCAGCCCTGAAAAACACTGTCTCTCCCCCTCCCAGAAGCCATCAATTGATCAAAGTTCCCTAGGTTGGGTTGGGATTTCTTACCCACTTCTCTCTGTCTATGCTGAGATTCAGTGTGGTCTGAACTTGCATAGGAATTGTGCATGCTTTCACCATTGCTGTGCTTTCATATGAGTAACTAACCTGCTGTCTGGAAGACTCTGATCCACCAACTCTGGTTCTGACCATCTTTCCATCTCCTCTTCAGCAGTGATCCCTCAACCTTATATTTCTTTTAAAATTAAAAATACAACTCCACTGAAGCTGGTACTACAATATCTGAACTAAAGGAAAAACTTTTTGTTTGGGAGTAGAAGAAATTAACTGTGTTTGAAAAATCTCTTTTCTCCATGTATCCATGTAATCGACTTTTAGAAAACATCTTAATTGATTTCACCTAAACTGGTATTTCTTTAAAAAGAAAATTTTAATTTCATTACAAGGTAACTTCCAGAGAAGTACAAATGTGTAAAAATTTGAAAATAAAATTCCTAAAAGAAAATGAAAAGGACCATATTGATAATCTAGGTATGAGAAACTTGTGTAGTCACAATCAGAAATCTGTAAGGCAATAGAAATCTCTCATCATAAGAGTTTTTGAAAGATGGCAAAATAGTATGCTAATTACTAAACAGCCAACTTGGAAAAGAAATTGGTTAATAGAAGGATTAATGTCCCTAATATAGGATGAGTTTTTTAAAAAGGCATGTGATCACAAAATCCAATTTTAAAATTTGATTTAGAACTTTTCATAGAATTATTTATAGAAGATTTGTAAAGATCGTCTAACAGTAGTAAAGGAAATAAAATACTAATGGTACACTATGGGAAAACATAATTTTGATAATGAAGGTATGGGGAAATTCAACTTGTTCATTTTAGGAGGTATTCATAATATTAAAATGTATATAAATTTGTTTATTAAGTTTTCTAAATATAAGAATCAGTGCCTAGGCAAGCATATCCTTACATTAGCTTTGCATATGTATTCTTTGCATAAGTAATTATTGAGAACTTGGTGACAAGAGGTTTAGAAAAAGGGAAGCAACAGTTAAAAGAAACAATTATATGATTGCATTCCTTGCATATTTATATAAATTATAATGTGCAAAGTAATATTGTATATTATCTACATATGCCTTATTTGTAGTAATAGTATAAACTATTCACAAGAAAGTAAATTTGGATGGAAGTTATTGCTTGGAATAATGGGTAAATTGTTAGCTAATTTAATGGAAGGACAAATTATCTTCTTAAAACAAGTAGTTACAGTTTGTTTTACAGCATACAGTAGAGTGGTTTGTCATTTTTAACATGAACATCTTTTGAGAAAATACAATAATTGCTTCCTTAAGAAAGGAAGCGATTGTGTATTTTTCCTTATTGTAGAACAGTTTACACTTCTCTTCAAAATTTTCACATTCTTTACCTTGTCAAAACTAAGTTAGAAGCTAACATTTTCTCAGAAAACATAACAGTTCACGAGAATGCTGAGTTTTCTGTTAACCAATTTTAGCTTTTTCAGAAAAGACAACAGGTTAGATCACCTGTTGTTTGAAAGCTGAAACTTTACCCCATTGCCTCTGAAGACTACATAAGAGGAAACACATTTAAATTGGAGCAGCAGGATACTCAGTTTAATTTTAGCTATGTGGAAGTTGGATGTTGAAACTATTTTAAAAACAGTATTTTTTTCTTCTGTCTTGAGGAAGGTGTGTATTCTGTACACTTGAGTTTCAAGAATATAGAAATGCTTGAAGAAGAAAATAAAAATTAGAGCTGGTTCCATCACTGAGTATAATTTTAAAGCAGATTATACAAATTCAGTAATCTGTGACTTTCAGCAGTTTAAAAGTTTGTTCCCTAGTCAGGTAATTAGAGAATTATGAGTGTATTTATCTATATGATACAATCTGTTCAAAATTACTGAAAGTGTATAAACTTTATCCAGCATTTGGTGTTTGATATTTATCTTCTCTTCTTGTTAAGCCGCCATTTTTTCAATTTATGTCAGATTTACACAGGAAGTCAGAAAAAGGACAAATTCTGAACTCATGGCTTCAGGGTTCTGCTTGTGCCCCTCAAACACATGATTCTATTATTTAAACTAGAAGCAGTTTAGTTATAGTCTCCAGCAAAGTCGAGTCTCAAATCCTGATGCTTCTTACTTTAGGACAAGTGTAAAAACCATGTCAAAGAATATGCTACCTCATCCAACAGTTCTCTATGTAAGTTTAAATGCTGTGATAATATATGAGAAACAGCTGATAATATCCTGGCTCACCACTAGATGTCAATTCCCTAGGCACCATCAATGTGAAAAAAATTTATAAAGAATCATGAAAAATACAACTTAGAAAAACATGTTAGATGTTTTTGAACCATAAATGATTATCTTTTACCTACTCACATATTTTTGGTAACAGAAGAATTCCTAAAACCAGATGTTTTATTTCCTCTCTTGAATATTACTGAATATGACCTTTGCCCCAGGGATATCAGCCTTGCAGGATAAAGTTACTTGTTTGTGAAAAATAAAACCATTGAATTCTAGTTCACCAATATCCAAGCTGATGAATGTGTTTATGTCATAAGCTTATATTGCACTGACTATTTTCATTCAACTTTCAAGTTCTGAGAGTTCTAAAGAAATTAACACACAGTTTACATGTGCTTAAACCAAAATTAGCTAGAAAACAAATAATTTTAGAAATATTTAATTATGGTTGTGACCATGACTACCAATGAGTACAGCATATTTAAGTTAATGTAAAGCAGTATGATTCTAGTCTTGAACATCTGTGAAGATTTCCAGAGGAAGTGAGTTCAAGCCCTGAGCAGACATGAATAAATATTAGTTTGGTAAAGGAAGGAAAAGTAGTAGAACAGGAGAGAAAGTTTCTAAGTAGTGAAACAGAATATTCAAAGATATTTAACGGAAAGAGTAGCTCAGTGAAAGGAACTATGGAACATGTCATGGGAACAGGTGGTAGGAGAAAGGAAGCATGCTAGCATTGAGGTAGGACAGTTCAGGCTTGAGCTTGTTCAAGGGTTTGTACTTAAGCAATGGAAAGTCACCAGAGTATTTGAAAGAGGGAACTCGTGTGATAATATTTGCATTTTATAGAAATATTGTGCATACTATATAGTTAATGGAGGGCAAAATTGGGAAGGAGTCAGAACATATAAAAGAGTAGGAATTGCCATTGTCTGGCAAATGTTACTGTGTATCACACTTAATCTTACCAATTTAATTTGACTGAGAATCATCTACATTAGTGAAGTATATCTCTGGGTGTAAAGAGTTAAGTAACAAAGGAGAGTCTCCTGAATTTGGGGGTACCATACCATTTCGAGGGGCCCAGATGTTAGAGAGAGAGAGAGAGAGAGAGAGAGAGAGAGAGAGAGAGAGTTTTTCCTCTTTTTTTAGTCTTAATTTTTTTTTGAGAATTTCATGCCTGAGTATTGTCTTTGTACTATTTCCATTCCTCCCAGTACCCTACAACTGCTCCCCTGTCTCCCCATTCCTTCAATTTCCTGTCCTCTTTATTATTGCTACACACACACACACACACACACACACACACACACACACACACACTCATGTGTACCTGTGTTTAGAGCTGTTCATTTGGGACTAGATAACCTCTCAGGGAGCTAGTCCCTGGAGAAAACCCATTCTCCTTCCCTCAGCATCCATTGATTGCCTACTGTAGTGCTTCATCTTGAGGTGGGGACCCCATGAAATTCCCCTATCCACCTTGACATGTCAACTGATTTTGTCATCATGAAGATCTGTCTAGAAAAAGGTTTTTTTTTCCTGGCTGCCATAAGCAGAGTTGCTCTGCATGACCACATCCAGTTTGCCAGTGCACTAAAAGCTTTAAGCCAAAATCATTTCTCCATTTTCTCCCACAATTCTCTTGTGTATTTTGGTCTCAGAGATAGAAAAGTAACTGGCAGTCATCATCAGGCCTAAAAGATTTTCTTCTCTCAGTCATTCATTAGAAATTTTACTTTGCTTTGATGAGCTCTAGCTTCCCATTTTAATGGAATTCTAAAAGGTGTGTAAAAATCATTCTAAGGTAGCTGTGAATGCAGTCCAACTTAAAAATCATAAACTTAATTAAAACATGAGACTCATAATTTTTTGCCTTGTTATCACTTGACTGTGTGGTTCGTGTGAACTTTATAGAAGACAGCCTCATGTTACAATATTAAAAGGTTGGGTGTGCCTGGAATAGAAGTTAATATTATGGCAATAAATTTTGTACAAACTTCAAGACTTCATAGTCATCTGACTTGGCCAATATAAAGTGGTTCAACTGTCCCGCATCTGCAAGTCATGTAGAATTTTTGTGTTAATTTACAATTGAAAGCCTATAATATTGAAAGTCAAACACAAAACTTTTAGTAATCACTTTTCCCCAGAATCCTCCACCTCATAGTCTTCCTATAGATGAAGGACACTATCTTGGAAACATACATTAGTTCACGGGTTAGGGAGCCCAAGCAGTCATATCACTTAGTTACTCCCTTTTTTCCCCACTGCATGTAGCCAGCAGTAAAAGTTTGTTATGTGTTCCTCAAGTATTTCCAAATATAATGTCCACCTTGTTTTTCCTTCATCTTATAACCCTGGAGCAAGACTGTAACTCCTTTTTATTCCCCCTTGTTATCTACTAATTGGAAAAAATAAATGGATGAGTTCCTTAACCTTTCTGTTCCTAAGATCTGTCATTTAAAATGGAAATCAGAGCAGTACCTGTCATAGACTGAAGTCCACTGCAAGCTCAAGTTTTAAGCCCTCACTCCCCAGCGGGACAGCTGCTTTGAAAAGCTTGGACCTTTAAATGGGGCCTAACTGGCAGAAGCAGGTCCTGGGGACAGGCCTTCCAAGGCTTGGCCAAATTGTGTTTCTGGCTTTGCTCTCTACTTGCTGTTCAGGGCACATAGTTCTCACTTGTTATAGAGGACTTGGCCTCTATATCATGGACTGAACCTGCTAAAACCTTGTGTCAAAAAAATTTCTCTCTCTTAAGTTGTTTCTTTCAGGGACTTGGTCACTGTGAGACAAAAGAAACTAATACAATACCTGCCACTTAGAAAGCTCGGGATGATTAGGTTTAGAACACTGTTTAGTGTATCCTTTTAATGAGTCATGAAATTGTTTTCTTGTGTCTTTAATCAGCATTTTATGAGATGAAATGGAATAGAATAGGAATATCAAACAGTATCTATCACATGAAGTTAAATTAAAGCTTTTTAGCGATTCAGTTGCTAATTTGTATATGCATAGATGTGCAATATGTGAGTCTGTGAAATTACATTTAAATTGTATTTCTATATTTCATGGTTAAAATTTTCAAAGTGACTGCCCTACTTGGCTATATTTTATGTTTGTTCATGCTGTATATTATTTTCTCCTGCAGGTAGGAACTATGTCTAATGCATACTCATACCCCAGAAGCAAGCTCAGGGCTTAGAAAAAAAAATCTATATTGTAGCAAGTGTTTAGTTATGGTTTAAACAGAACAGAAATTGATGGTGTTGAAGAAGGACATATTCTGGGGTCCTTTTGCTTGGTAATACTTATTTGCCTAAAAGATTTGAGTGCCTTGAACACTGCCATCCATTAACCTGATTTTTTCCTTTGTTTCCTTCTGTCTTGAAATAAATGAGATAAATGTGAAACATAGATACTATGAGGAAAGGACTAATGGTTGGGAGTGGGATGGAGTTTCAAAGGAAGTAGTAAAACCTAAAGTCTACAATCAAACATTTATAGTATATTACATAGGATATAATTAACTTTGCTACTCACATGAATTGTTAAGAGTAGCTCAGAGAAGGATAATAGGTGGGTTCAGGAGATGTCCATATCCAGGGTTTGTCAAATGAAGTGCTTTTTTTCTGCTTCTCTGGTTAACCCACACATGAATTTCTCTCAGGTTGTTGAGCTGCCCCAGCTGCATGTGGTCTTGGGAGATGCTCAAGTATACGGGACAAAGAAGGTTAACTGAAGTGGGGTCTCCATCTGT
Organism: Nannospalax galili; assembly: GCF_000622305.1. NCBI lineage: Eukaryota > Metazoa > Chordata > Mammalia > Rodentia > Spalacidae > Nannospalax > Nannospalax galili. The sequence goes on from NW_008330735.1 coordinate 964,662, forward strand.
GCTGCTTTAGACAGTTGTTATCTATACTGGGTGGGAATTTTCTCTGTTTGGAGAGCACTCTGTCTCCTCAAAAGAAACCCTCATCTTCTTACAAGTAAGGAAATCCACAACAAAGTCTCATTAGTTCACCAACCTGGATTTCAATATTATTTCTTTGATCTGTCTTTAGTCTCTTAGCTGAAGTAGATATATATTTGTTCATTTCTCTCCTGGAAAAGTGATACTACAATATCATATTGTACTTTGCTCATATTCACTCCCACATTGCTCTCTAGTATTATCACTTTTCACTCCTTGTGTGTGTTTCAAATGATTTTGTTGAAAATCAGGTGCTGCTTCCATTTTATTCCATTGGACTATGTGTCTGGTTTTGTGCCAACACTGCTGTTTCCATTATCTGGGCTCTGTAATAAAATTGAGATAAGGTATTAGGATGACTTCTGTGTTTCTTTTCTTACTTGGGATTGTTCTGTCTATTCAGAACCCTTTGTGCTTCCATATGAAATTTATGAATATGTGCCTCTATTTTCTGACTTGATTGTTTATTATTTCTCCATTGTTCTTGACTTTGCCCCAGAACAGCTCATATTTAATGAATGTTACAAAGCGATCAGGAGTTCCTATGGATGAAGCAATTTATGGGGTGGAGAGTGTTGAGGAGACTCTTTGGGAGGGGCAGCTAAAGAGCACAGAGGAACGGAGTAGGATGAAGGGGACAAATAAGAACAAAGTCTTTATGAAAATGACATAATGAAACGTTATTTTATATGCTAATGAAAAAATAATTAAATAGAAAGGAATCTTTTCCAAGCAAAAAAAAAAAAAAGGAAAAAGAACTTGTTTCCCATGTGTCTTGTGTCTTGAGTCTCTTCTCATGCAGCTGACTTTCTGGAATATATGTTTTCTTCACTGAAGAAGATTGAAAGTTTTCTGGGTTTAATTTTCAACTCTTTGTTCTGAAACCTAAAATTTCTGTAAGGCTAATTATTGATTCATCTTTATTAGAGTAACTTTATGTTGATAATTATTTAGCTTAAAACTAACATCAGAGGATACTGTCCTTTTTTCAAATAAACTCAGGGTTTTATTTTCTGAAAAATGCAGCTTTATCTGTAGATCGATATTTTAATACCTCCACACTGGCTTCCAATTAATATGATAGATTTATTCTAAGAGTATTTGGCTTAAAAGTATAGAAAACTGATTCATGGAAGTGATCATGCATATTTGAAATACAAATTATATTATAACTATGAGAAAATTAATTACCTCCTCACCAAGTTGATGCAATCCATTTTCACTGCCTGCATCACTTGAACACTTCCATATGGTACAGAATAAGAATAACAGTTTGTTCATTAAAAGATGAGTTATACCTAGAAAGACTTCATTTGATCTTTGTAAACAGTGTATATTTAGAGGCATATTTTATTACATATGAGAAAATTTTAGAACTCTTTTTGTTTTCACTTCCAGGCTATTAAAAGAATGAAAACAATAGTTGTATTTTTCTAACATCATAGGCTAATTATATTAAAATGAGTTTCTCCAATTACATGTACAATCCTCTTATTCTCTCCACTCCCACTCTTGCCTGATATTTAAAGTAAAGCTGAAATCAACAGCTGCTGGATTGAGTTATCTAGTTAGTGTTTTGTCTTTTTTCCCTGAGGGTATATTCTAAGTCTAATGCACAGTACACTGTTCATTTTAGTGACTTCTGTGTATGAGGTCATAGACTTGGCATGGGGAATGTTCACAGGCCCAAGATCAGGTCTTCATACCACAGGAGAGAGCTCATTACCTAATAGCTAAACCTCAGTGAGGTTTAGTATGTCAATCTCCACGGTAGGAAGTCCTAACCTAACCAAAGACATTAAAAACACATTCAATGAAAGCATTAAACTATGAAGTTTGAGGAAAAGATTGAGGAAGACACAAAGAAATGAAAAGACATCCTGTGCTGATGAGCTAGCAGAATCTATTGGTAGAATCAATATAGTGAAAATGACCATCCTACTAAAAGCAATTTACAGATTCAGTACAATCCCAATAAAAATCCCCATGACATTCTTCACAGAAATAGAAAAATCTATTCTAAAATTCATATGAAGCGGAAAAGACCTGAGCACAAAGAGCAATACCTGGAGGATTAGCATACCACACTTCAATCTATCTTATAGAGCTATAGTCATAAAAACATGGTAATATTTTAAGTTTGGATCTAGATTATAGGAAGATTAGAGCTAACATAAGGTAATAATTATTTCTTTCAAATAAAAATAAAATGAAGGCCAGATATGGCGGTACACACTTTTAATCCACTCAGGAGGCAGAGGCAGGCTCATCTCTGTGAGTTCCAGGTCAGTCTGGTCTCCATAGTGAACTCCAGGGTCAACAAGGGCTTCATAGTGAGATCCTGTTGCAAAGCATAAAGACAAAAACAAAAAGCAAACAAACAAAAATTCAGTATTATATGATATTTAATTATCATACAGTAATTAAATTATCATTATATA
>NW_008330735.1:967300-976333 GCF_000622305.1 Nannospalax galili
TTAAATTATCATTATATAATTAAATTAATTATATTTAATTATCGTATAGTAATTTCTCATAAAGCACTTTTATGTTAACATTTACTTCATATCTTGTAGCATTATAATTTCAACAGCATTATAATTTCAACATGTTAAAGGAATCATTGCTCACAGTGTGTACGCTTATCTATCACATGATCTTCTGAACTAAAACTTTGCAATGATATTGGTTAATTGCTTCATTTCAGGAACATTACTAACCTTTTTAGTAAGTGTGAAAGGGTTTTTTTGTTTTGTTTTGTTTTTTTGTAACAGATATTCCTACTGACAGAATTTTATCTTTTTCTCCTGGAATCGCAACAGCAATTCCGATGTTAGAGGCATCCCCAGAAAGCTTGTCAAAGGATTTCTACCCACACTCTGAATACCTAACAGGGTTTGACCTATTTTTTCCCCTTATTAATATAGCAGGTGTACATCATTGGGGGAAAAATAGAGCTTGGTATTTCAAATATTTATCTATGTGTATTTAGTGTAAATCCACATTAAACTATTTCTTAGTGAAGAATTTAAATTCTTCACATTAAGAACTCACATCTGATTTAATCACTCTGGTGATATCAGATTCAGTGACCCATTTTATATTTCATCTTACTTCAACCATGATTGTCTTATGAAATAGTGGATTATCTTCTTTCTTTTGGAATCTTTGGCTTTCTTCCTCTTTGGACTATATTCTCAATCTCCTTTTCTTCTAACATTTGTTTTTCAGGCCTCACGCTACAGGTCTCTTTGATACTTGTACTCACTCCTTTGGTAATCTTTTCCAATTCTCAGCATTAAAATTTATCCAAACAATGATGATCCTCCTTACAGCCCAGAGGATTTCATATAGAGTTTTGCATGCTAAGCAGAGACTCTACCACAGAGCTCTACCCTCAGCCCCTACTGACTCACATTTTTTATCTCCAGTTCTCTTGCATCCAGCTGCTTAGTTGGCATTTTCACTTACCTGGCTTCTTAAACATCTCAGACATAGTGTTTCAAATCATTTTGATCATCTCTCCAAGCACTCTGTTATATATGAAAATTTACTGCTACATACCATATTACCAGCATGTACAAGTGACTTTTGTGTCACAGTGTCCAAAATCCCAGACCAGAACCAACTTATTGCAGGAAATATTTATATTTCTCATGGTTTCAGATCTCAGTCTATCAACTCTAAGGAAGAGCATGATGGAGTGGCTCCATCCATGCTAGTGAAAGTATGTGGTGGAGCTATCCACATAGTGGTACACTAGGAAGCAGAGACATGCTCGGACCAAAATTAGGGTAACCCTTAAGTGCCTTCCTTTAATGACCTTTTTCTGCCAGTGGAGCTCCACCTTGTGAAGGTTTCACAGCCTTCAAAATAAAACAACACCTGCGTAATAAGCATTCAAAGCATGGGTTTGTGGTAGCCAATTCATGTTCAGACAATCAAACACTACCTTTCTGTAAACTATTATCACCTCCTACCTTTGCACTGACCAAGTTGCAAACTCATTGTGTTCTGTTAAACTATGTCCAGAAACATTTGTTAAGTATAAAATATGTACTTTGTTTAAAAAAATTATTGAGCTTTTGTAATTTTATGCAACAGTTATTAATCAAATTTAGACCCTATCCATGCCCCCATATCCCCACTGGACCTCATGTATTCTGCCATACAGTTAAGTCCTGTCTAGTGAAGCATTTGTACCCAGATGTCCTTCTGTGTAAATTCATCCACTGGAGTCTAGTCAGCCCATCTAGACATTGTATATAAGTCATACTCTCCCTCACCAAGTAGTGATCAGTTTCCAATTGTTCTCAGTCTAGGACCAGCTGGCCACCCATTTCCTTCCTTCCCTCTGGGCCCTTGTTTGAGTTGGTATGAGTCCTGTGCTTAATGCCACCATTGCCACAAGTTCATATGTGCAAGCTTCCAGTGGCCTGAAAGTCTCTGCTTTCCTGTGTTTATGAGCCAGCCCTGGCTCTTACAGTCTTTCTGCCCCCTCTTCCGCGATGGTCCCTGAGCCATGGGTGGGTGAGTTTCAATATCGGACTCCTATCCAAGGGTACACACTCTGCAGTCTCTTTAAAACTTGACCAGATGTGGCCTTCTGTGTGCATCACACTCTGCTGTATAAGGAAGGATGAGGGATGCATTAGCTTTCTCTCTACCCCTTGTTCTACTATGTTCTATGAGCCTTAGCTGTAGATGTTCAATTGTAGATGTGCCATCTAGTACTGGGCATCTCTCAGACATATATTCTCAGTGTCTGACCAGTTTTGGAATTATGCAGTAGCTTCCATCTGTTGTAAAAAGGAGCTTCTTTGATGAGTGGTGTTTGGTGTTCTCATCTGTAAATGTAAGACTCCACATTTAACATATGGTAAGAAATTTCATTTGTGTTAAGATATGAAAAGATAAGGTTTTCTCTGGTAGCTATGTCCTCTCATGACATATGAATTTGGCTGAGTTTACAGTGTCACCAATGAGTTCATTTCCAATGAGAGGGCTTTAAGTCCAACTAGACAACTGTTGATTGCACCCCAGATAACACTGCCACTACTGCACCAATAGAGGTAGTTTGCCATTCTGTTCGTTATGGTTATTAGCTTTCAGGGCTGGGTCAAACCATTGTTTCTTTCCCTTGCAGTTTGCATATTATCATTTAGCATTTTCATAGCTAAACATCAGGCAAGCAGCTTCCAGGTCAGTTCCTGCTCCATTGCTCCAAGTCTTGTATCCAAAGTATGTCCTGTCTTCAGCAGTAGAGTCTTATCTACTAGTTCTGGGGGATAACCAAGAGGTTTGGCAATACCTTGTGTTATTTTGGGAGTCTCCTGGACCACTCTCACCAACCACTCAATGGAGGTCTCTTCTGTCTGGCACTGTGTTCCTTGCCAAACATCTCCCAGGTATACATATGTTACTTCACTTGGTATAACAGTCTCTAGTTCCATCCATTTACCTGCAAATTTCATAATTTCATCTTTTCTAACTGCTGAGTAGAACTCCATTGTATAAATGTACCACATTTTCATTAGCCATTTGTCAGTTGAGGGACATTTAGGTTGTTTTCATTTCTTACTGTGAAGAGAGCAGCAGCAACAATGAATATGTGAGTATTTTGCTGAGTATTTTTGTGTCTATGTTCATTAAGGAAATGGATCTATAGTTTTCTCTTTTTGTTGTATCTTTACCCAGTTTTTGTATTAGAGTGACACTGGCTTCATTGAAGGAGTTTGGGAGTTCTCCCTCTGGTTTCCTTATTTGCTATGGGTCTGTTTAAGCTGCTGGCATCTTCTTGGTTTAACTTTGATGCTGTCCATGATTTAGAAATTCATCCATTTCTTTAAATTTTCTAGTTTAATGGAGTATAGATTTTTAAAGTACTCTCTTAAAATGTTCTGGATGCTTTTGCTGTCTTTTGTGATATTTCCACTTTCATTGCTGATTTTGTTAAGCTGGATTTATTCTTTCTTTTGGTTAACTGGGCTAAGAATCTGTCTTTCTTGTTTAACCTTTCAAAGAACCAGTTCTTAGATTCGTTGATTCTTTTGTATTGTTTTCTTTGTTTTTACAAATTTCTGCTCTGAGTTTTGTTATTTCTCTCACCTATGAGGTTTGGAGTTGGTTTGTTCTTGTCTTTCCAGAGTCTTGAGTTGTACTGTTAAGTCATTTACATGTGTTCTTTCTGATTTTTTTAATGTAGGCACTAAAAGCTGTAAACTTCCCTCTTAGGACTGCTTTTAAATTGTCCCAGGGTTCTGTTGTGCTGTATTCTCATTTTCATTTAGTTCCAGGAATACTTTTCAAATATGCCATTTAATTCAGATGTCTCTGTTTATTTTTGCCTAGTTGACCTGTCCATTAAAGATAGTAGGGTATTAAAGTCACCTACTCTTACTGTGTTGTGGATAATCTCTATTTTATAGCCCTGGAGTACTGTTTCTATGAAGTTGGGTACACCAGGATCGAAATACCTTCTTGGTCAATTGTTCCTTTGATTATAATGAAGTAACCCACTCTATCTCTTCTGATTAGTTTTAATTTGAAGTCTATTTTGTTGTTATTAGAATTGCAACACCTGCTTGCTTCTTAGAACCCTTTGCTTTGAATATTTTTTCCATCCTTTCACCCTAAGGTAGTGTCTATCCTTGAAGGTAAGATGAGTTTCTTGAATACAACAATAGGATGGGTTTTCTTTCTTGATCAATTCCACTAGCCTGTGTCTTTTGATAGGGGAGTTGAGGCCATTAATGTTTGTTGGATACTGTCATTTAAATTTCCTTGTGTTTGTGACCCTATTTTTTTTTCCGTTATTATACCTATCTTTGTTTTCATTCTGTAGCCTCTTGGGTATACTCATTATTTCTTTGGTCCTTTGTACTGCTTACAGTATTCTCCATAGGGCTGGTTTGGTGGACATGAATTATTTCACCCTGTTCTCGTCTTGAAAAGTTTTCTGTTCCCCTTCGACCATGGTAGATAGTTTTGCTGGATAACATATTCGGGGTTGGCATCCATAGTCATTTAGAACTGGGAATACTTTTAGAACAGTAGTTTGGATTGAAAAGTCAGCTGTTATTCTATGGGTTTTCCTTTATATCTAACTTGCTGTTTTCTCTAGCAGCTTTTCAGTACCCTCTCCTGGTTCTGTACATTTCATGTTTTTACTGTGATATGCCATGGGGGGTTTCTGTTCTAGTCATGTCTAATTGGTGGTCTATGTGCTTCTTGAATCTCTATAGAATCTCTCTTTCCTTAATTTAGGGAAGTTTTCTTCTATAATCCTGTTGAAGATTCAGTGCCCTTGGCCTGAGACTCTTCTCCTTGTATGCCTATAAAATGTAGATTTGGTCTTCTCATTATTGTCCCACATTTCCTGGGTATTCATTCCTGGTTTTTTGTTTTGTTTTGTTTGTTTTGTTTTGTTTTGTTTTGTGTAATTTTACATGGTCTTTGCTTAAGGAGTTCAAATCTTCAACTTTATCATCCAGTCTTGATACTCTGTTTTCCATTTCATTCATTGTACTTGTGAGGCTTTCCTTTGTTGTTTCTAATTGGTTTATTGAATTTTTCAATCCTATGTTCAGTTCTGTTTCATTTTTCACTTTTTTTTCTTTTGTGAATTCACTTTTCAAACTATGAATTGTTTTTGATATATCATTAAGCTGTATATGTATATTCTTAAACTTCCATCAAAAGTTTATGCCTTTCCTCTTTGAGTTCTTTGAGTTGGTTGTGTTTTCTTTATGTTCTTTTTATCATGTTTATAATTGTTATTTTAAATTTTATATCCTGGCTTTCCTTAGGGTGGTTATCATTTTGATGAACTTCTGTAGGATTTATAAGGTTTTGTTGGGAACATATTATCTTGATTTTTCATATTATTTGTGTTTTTGCACTGCCATTTGGGCTTATGGATGTACTTTGTTGGTTATATGTTCAACAGGACCTTCTACTCTGTTTTTGTTTAATTTAATTTTGGTTCTGTTTCTATTGTTTCTGTAGTTTGTTACTTTTTGTTTAGTATAGAAAATAAATTGGTGCGTGTTTCAGGTTCTTATAGGGTAGTAGACCAGTGTCTAGGTAGATGTTGGGACAGGGTAGTAGGTAGGCTGGTCAGATTAGTAGGAGGGATGTTCTGTGTCAGAGAGATCAAGAGTCAGGGGAGTGTATGCTAGGGAGTTTAGTTAATCTGGGTCAGGAAGCTAGTCCAGAGATCTGAGGTAGAGGAACTGGAAACTGCCTGGGTCCAAAGCTAGCAGGAGACAGGGTGCAAGTCGGGGAGAGGAAGGTAATAGAAATGCAATGGGCAGGATCTGACTTTCCAGAGTCCTGGCTGGGCAGATCTGTCCACCTGATCAGGAGCCAGGAGGATGGGAGTGCAGGGAACCGCCTGAGTAGGGACTTAACAATGTGTGGTAGTGTGTTTAGCTGGTCTAGGTTAGGAAGCTACTCCAGCGATCTGCAGCAGAGGAATTGGAGCCTGCCTGGGTCCAAGGCTGACAGGGGAGAGCAAGAATGTGGTTCATTTAAAGTAACATTTAGCTAAGTTTTTTTCTATAAATATATATATGAATAATCAACAGTCTTAGTGTAGCTGTCTTTGATGTGAATTAGATTATGAAGCAGTAGTTAGAAGAATAATATCTCAAAATTTAGCAGAACTCCATAGTTTTATTTATTTTCCTTGCTCATCATAATGACTGTGTGGAATATAGGATTAAAAGTCCATTTCCAGTTTGAAGTGAGGACATAAAAATTCATATTTATACAGGAAATTTTTTTGTGTGTTGGAACTTAACCATGGAAAACATCTCAGATGATTTACAAGACAATGATGTCAAAATGGTAATAATACTTACGTTCAAGAAATCAGTGGTTATGCATAAGTGCTGGAATTAACCCCAGGGACACACAAAGAATTAAATGAAATATTTAAAATATTTAAGGTATGTCAATAGAATTTAATATAGACAGAATCTCTGAAGAAAACCCCAAATGAAATTAAACTAAAAATGAAAATTTCAGGACGTCAAATACAATGCTCAGAGGGTAGTCTCACCTGTAGATTTGACCAAATGGAAGAGAGAATATCAGGTCTTGAACATAAGGTAGAGGAATTAGATCACTCACTCAAAGAAACTGATAAATTCATTTTAAAAATGAATAGAATATGTAGGAACTCTAGAATGTTATAAACAGACCAAACCTATAATTTTCTTTGTATCACTGTATTCTCTTTCAGTTACAGTGAAATCTCATTGTGTCAATGATATTTCAGTTTATTCCATTTTATGTTTTTTCTTCACCTGTTTCTGTTCATAAATAAAATACTATTTATTTGAAAAAATAAATAATAGATATATATAAAGGAACAAGAAGAAGCCCAGATCAAAGACACATAAAATATTTTCAACAAAATCAAAGAAGAAAACTTCCCTAATCTAAGGAAAGAGGTGTCTATCAAGATGCAAGAGGCATAGAGAATACCAAATAGACAAGATCAGAAAATGAACTCTCTACGTCATATAATAGTGCAAGCACTGAATGTACAGGGCAAAGAGAGGATACTGAAAACTGTAAGAAAGAAAGCTAAAGTAATATATAAAGAAGGACCAACAGAATAATAGCTCAGATTTTTTAATAGAGACTTTTGAAGCCAGAAGAGTTTATACCAATATTTTACAGGTTGTGAAGGATCATAGAGAGGAACTTAGACTCTATATCCAACAAAACTATCAGTTGTTTTCGAAGGAGAAAGAAAAAAAGTTTATGATAAAATAAGATTTAAGGAATTTATCACAACAAATTCAGGTCTATAGATATGGAAGGAAAACTTGGGCCTGAAGAGAAGGTTAGTCATACTCAGGAGGGCACAGGGAATAAATAAACAATTTCCAAACATTTTATCAAATGAGGTCTAAGAAAACATCACAAAGCAGCAAAGTGGCAAGAGTTAATGGACATTGATCAACTATAACTATTAAAGTAAATGGTCTCAATTCTTCCATAAAGAGATACATACTAATAGGTTGGATAAGAAAACAGGATCCATGGTTTTTCTGTCTCTAAGAAACACACTTCCCCATCTGCGATAGACATCACCTTAGTATAAAAGGATGAAAAAGATATTTTAAGCAAAATAAGACAATCCTCCAAAGAAAATTACAGCCCAGTCTCTCTGAATACAATAGACACAAAAATTATCAGTAAACTGAATGGCGGAGCATATCAAAATATTATCCACCAAGATTAAGTGGGCTTCATCTCAGAGATTCAGGGATGATTCAGTATACACAAATCAATAATTGTAATACATCATATAACAGATGCAATGACAGAAACCACATAATCATCTAATTAATTTCAGAAAAGTCCTTTGACAAAATCCAACAACCCTTCATGATAAAATCCCGAAGAATCTAGGATTACAGGGGCCATATATCAACACAATAAAGGGAGTATACAGCAAGCCCACAGCTGACATAATTCTAAATGGAAAAAACTCAAAGAATTTCCAGTGGGATTAGAAAAAAGAAGGATGTCCTCTTTCTGACCTCCTGTTGAATATAGTGCCTGAAGACTTAGCTAGATTTAATAAGAAAAGAAAAGGAGATAAAGGATACAAATAAGAAAGAACAAAATCAGTATACCCTTATTTGCAGATAATATGATTCTATATACAAAAGACCCTAAAGACTCCACCAGGAAACTCCTAGAACTGATAAATACATTCACCAGAGTAGCAGGATAGAAAGCGAGCACATAAAATCAGTAGCTTTCCTATATACTAAGGGCAAACATACAGGGAAACAAATAAGGAAAACAATCTTATTTACAATGGTCTTTATGTATATACATATATTCTAAGATATATATATATGTGTGTATATAGTTGACATATATTTCTATCTTAGAATAAATCTAAACAGGAAGTGAAAAACTTTAATAATGAAAACTTATAAGACATCGAATAAAGAAATAGTAGAAGAGGGCTGGAGATATGGCTCAGAGGTTAAGAATACAGACTGTTCTTGCAGAAGACCCAGGTTCGAATCCCAGCACCCACATGGCAGCTAACAGCTGGCCGTAACTCCAGTTCCAGGGGATCCAAGAGCTTCTTCTGTCCTCCTCGGGCATTGCACGACATGGGTGCACTTACCTACATGCAGGCAATACACGCATACACATAAAATAAAAATAATAAGTAGAAGATACACAAGGTTAAAGACCTCCCATGCTCATGAATTGATGGGAATAATATCGTGAAGATGACCATCATACCAAAAACAATGTACAAGTCAGTACAGTCTCCCTCAAAACAGCTGTGTGATTTTTCACAGAAATTGAAAATTAAACTTAAATTTTTATATGGCAAAACAGAAGATCCAAGAACAATAAAATACTGCTGGAGGTGTCACCATCACAGATTTTAAGTTATACTACAGAGCTATAGTAATAAAAAAAAGATACCCCCCCAAAAAAAACCCAAGCATATTGACCACTAG